>NW_027223209.1:0-39809 GCF_043380555.1 Nothobranchius furzeri | reverse complement strand
CCAAGTGGAGCACTTGTGTCGGACTAGGGAGGCTGTGCCGGGCCCCCTGGAGGTCTAAAGGATGACCATGAGGTCAAAAGGATGACCAGTAGTTGTGGTTCTCGCCCCGGGACTTGGGTCAGAGTATAGCCCAAGTGGAGCACTTGTGTCGGCCTAGGGAGGCTGTGCCGGGCCCCCTGGAGGTCTAAAGGATGACCATGAGGTCAAAAGGATGACCAGTAGTTGTGGTTCTCGCCCCGGGACTTGGGTCAGAGTATAGCCCAAGTGGAGCACTTGTGTCGGACTAGGGAGGCTGTGCCGTGCCCCCTGGAGGTCTAAAGGATGACCAGTAGGTGTGGTTCTCGCACCGGGACTTGGGTCAGAGTATAGCCCAAGTGGAGCACTTGTGTCGGCCTAGGGAGGCTCTGCCGTGCCCCATGGAGGTCTAAAGGATGACCATGAGGTCAAAAGGATGACCAGTAGTTGTGGTTCTCGCCCCGGGACTTGGGTCAGAGTATAGCCCAAGTGGAGCACTTGTGTCGGACTAGGGAGGCTGTGCCGGGCCCCCTGGAGGTCTAAAGGATGACCATGAGGTCAAAAGGATGACCAGTAGTTGTGGTTCTCGCCCCGGGACTTGGGTCAGAGTATAGCCCAAGTGGAGCACTTGTGTCGGCCTAGGGAGGCTGTGCCGGGCCCCCTGGAGGTCTAAAGGATGACCATGAGGTCAAAAGGATGACCAGTAGTTGTGGTTCTCGCCCCGGGACTTGGGTCAGAGTATAGCCCAAGTGGAGCACTTGTGTCGGACTAGGGAGGCTGTGCCGTGCCCCCTGGAGGTCTAAAGGATGACCAGTAGTTGTGGTTCTCGCCCCGGGACTTGGGTCAGAGTACAGCCCAAGTGGAGCACTTGCGTCGGACTAGGGAGGCTGTGCCGGGCCCCCTGGAGGTCTAAAGGATGACCAGTAGTTGTGGTTCTCGCCCCGGGCCGTGGGTCTGAGTATGGCCCAAGTGGGACACTTGTGTCGGACTAGGGAGGCTCTGCCGTGCCCCCTTGAGGTCTAAAGGATGACCATGAGGTCAAAAGGATGACCAGTAGTTGTGGTTCTCGCCCCGGGACTTGGGTCAGAGTATGGCCCAAGTGGTGCACTTGTGTCGGTCTAGGGAGGCTGTGCCGGTCCCCCTGGAGGTCTAAAGGATGACCAGTAGTTGTGGTTCTCGCCCCGGGACTTGGGTCAGAGTATAGCCCAAGTGGAGCACTTGTGTCGGACTAGGGAGGCTGTGCCGGGCCCCCTGGAGGTCTCAAGGATGACCAGTAGTTGTGGTTCTCACCCCGGGTCGTGGGTCCGAGTCTGGCCCGAGTAGAGCACTTTGGTCGGCTACCGGGGGGTGTGCCGTGCCCCCTGGAGGTCTAAAGGATGACCAGTAGTTGTGGTTCTCGCCCCGGGACTTGGGTCAGAGTATAGCCCAAGTTGAGCACTTGTGTCGGCCTAGGGAGGCTGTGCCGGGCCCCCTGGAGATCTAAAGGATGACCATGAGGTCAAAAGGATGACCAGTAGTTGTGGTTCTCGCCCCGGGACTTGGGTCAGAGTATAGCCCAAGTGGAGCACTTGTGTCGGCCTAGGGAGGCTGTGCCGGGCCCCCTGGAGGTCTAAAGGATGACCAGTAGTTGTGGTTCTCGCACCGGGACTTGGGTCAGAGTACAGCCCAAGTGGAGCACTTGTGTCGGTCTAGGGAGGCTGTGCCGGGCCCCCTGGAGGTCTAAAGGATGACCATGAGGTCAAAAGGATGACCAGTAGTTGTGGTTCTCGCCCCGGGACTTGGGTCAGAGTATAGCCCAAGTGGAGCACTTGTGTCGGACTAGGGAGGCTGTGCCGGGCCCCCTGGAGGTCTAAAGGATGACCATGAGGTCAAAAGGATGACCAGTAGTTGTGGTTCTCGCCCCGGGACTTGGGTCAGAGTATAGCCCAAGTGGAGCACTTGTGTCGGCCTAGGGAGGCTGTGCCGGGCCCCCTGGAGGTCTAAAGGATGACCATGAGGTCAAAAGGATGACCAGTAGTTGTGGTTCTCGCCCCGGGACTTGGGTCAGAGTATAGCCCAAGTGGAGCACTTGTGTCGGACTAGGGAGGCTGTGCCGTGCCCCCTGGAGGTCTAAAGGATGACCAGTAGGTGTGGTTCTCGCACCGGGACTTGGGTCAGAGTATAGCCCAAGTGGAGCACTTGTGTCGGCCTAGGGAGGCTCTGCCGTGCCCCATGGAGGTCTAAAGGATGACCATGAGGTCAAAAGGATGACCAGTAGTTGTGGTTCTCGCCCCGGGACTTGGGTCAGAGTATAGCCCAAGTGGAGCACTTGTGTCGGACTAGGGAGGCTGTGCCGGGCCCCCTGGAGGTCTAAAGGATGACCATGAGGTCAAAAGGATGACCAGTAGTTGTGGTTCTCGCCCCGGGACTTGGGTCAGAGTATAGCCCAAGTGGAGCACTTGTGTCGGCCTAGGGAGGCTGTGCCGGGCCCCCTGGAGGTCTAAAGGATGACCATGAGGTCAAAAGGATGACCAGTAGTTGTGGTTCTCGCCCCGGGACTTGGGTCAGAGTATAGCCCAAGTGGAGCACTTGTGTCGGACTAGGGAGGCTGTGCCGTGCCCCCTGGAGGTCTAAAGGATGACCAGTAGTTGTGGTTCTCGCCCCGGGACTTGGGTCAGAGTACAGCCCAAGTGGAGCACTTGCGTCGGACTAGGGAGGCTGTGCCGGGCCCCCTGGAGGTCTAAAGGATGACCAGTAGTTGTGGTTCTCGCCCCGGGCCGTGGGTCTGAGTATGGCCCAAGTGGGACACTTGTGTCGGACTAGGGAGGCTCTGCCGTGCCCCCTTGAGGTCTAAAGGATGACCATGAGGTCAAAAGGATGACCAGTAGTTGTGGTTCTCGCCCCGGGACTTGGGTCAGAGTATGGCCCAAGTGGTGCACTTGTGTCGGTCTAGGGAGGCTGTGCCGGTCCCCCTGGAGGTCTAAAGGATGACCAGTAGTTGTGGTTCTCGCCCCGGGACTTGGGTCAGAGTATAGCCCAAGTGGAGCACTTGTGTCGGACTAGGGAGGCTGTGCCGGGCCCCCTGGAGGTCTCAAGGATGACCAGTAGTTGTGGTTCTCACCCCGGGTCGTGGGTCCGAGTCTGGCCCGAGTAGAGCACTTTGGTCGGCTACCGGGGGGTGTGCCGTGCCCCCTGGAGGTCTAAAGGATGACCAGTAGTTGTGGTTCTCGCCCCGGGACTTGGGTCAGAGTATAGCCCAAGTTGAGCACTTGTGTCGGCCTAGGGAGGCTGTGCCGGGCCCCCTGGAGATCTAAAGGATGACCATGAGGTCAAAAGGATGACCAGTAGTTGTGGTTCTCGCCCCGGGACTTGGGTCAGAGTATAGCCCAAGTGGAGCACTTGTGTCGGCCTAGGGAGGCTGTGCCGGGCCCCCTGGAGGTCTAAAGGATGACCAGTAGTTGTGGTTCTCGCACCGGGACTTGGGTCAGAGTACAGCCCAAGTGGAGCACTTGTGTCGGTCTAGGGAGGCTGTGCCGGGCCCCCTGGAGGTCTAAAGGATGACCAGTAGTTGTGGTTCTCGCCCCGGGCCGTGGGTCTGAGTATGGCCCAAGTGGGGCACTTGCGTCGGACTGGGGAGGCTCTGCCGCGCCCCCTGGAGGTCAAAAGGATGACCAGTAGTTGTGGTTCTCACCCCGGGTCGTGGGTCCGAGTCTGGCCCGAGTAGAGCACTTTGGTCGGCTACCGGGGGGTGTGCCGTGCCCCCTGGAGCCATGGGAGTGAGCTCCAGCAGACTGGTATTTTTCGGAGAACCAGGCCCACACTCCTCAGACTTTGTGCCCAGGGACAGGCCACCAAAATCGGCCGCGGCTCGTGCACTTTGCCCCTGCGTTTCTCCCAGAACCAGAGCCGGAAAAATCCCAAAATTGATGCCCAGAGATAGTCGACTCTGCCTGGAATAGATTGCCACCCAAACCCGCCAACTCACGCTGGTTTTCCGATGGCCTCACCTACTAACCCGAGCATGGTCATCGCTCGCACCTTCCAAAACCTCCAGGGGCGCAGGCACTTTTCATTTACTGGCCATAAGGCCGACCGCCTTAAGCGTTAAGCGATAAGCGAAAGGCTTAGTTTGGACTTAGTTTTTGGAGCGACGAGGTCGCCGTTTTGTCAATTCTGAACCGATTTTCACGCGGTTTTCGACTGCCTGCGCCTGGGGAGCCGCCCAGAAGCCCCAGGCAGTGTTCTGGGTGGACTTCCGGACCGGTCCGGACCCGGTACCGGCCGGGGGAACCGCACCACGCCTCTCGGGCGTTTCTACACCGATTTTCGCGGGGTTTTCGACTGCATAGACGGGGCCACCTGCTGCAGGGCCCGAGGGAGGGCCTGCCTGAGCTGGGTCCGACGCAGGGCCCGGTTCCTGGAGCCCGCTGGGGGGGGGGGGGGGGGGGTTCTCTAAGGCTCACGGCGGGCTGCTGAGGGGCCGGATCGGATGCAGACAGGCGCTCCTCTGCCCAGGTCTTTGCTCCCCTGCCCCACTAGGAATGGAAGACACACTGCCAACAGCTTCTGGAGGGTGATGGGCCCTGCTGCAGACCAGGTCCGACCCAGGTTTCAGCTATCCCACCCCGCAGGGACTTAAAGACACACTGCCATCAGCTTCTGGAGGCTGCTGAGCTCTACTATAGAGCAGGTCCGACCCAGGTTTCAGCTCCTGCAGCCCACTAGGACTTAAACACACACTGCCATCAGCGTCTGGATGGTGATGGGCCCTGCTGCAGACCAGGTCCGACCCAGGTTTCAGCTATCCCACCCCGCAGGGACTTAAAGACACACTGCCATCAGCTTCTGGAGGCTGCTGAGCTCTACTATAGAGCAGGTCCGACCCAGGTTTCAGCTCCTGCAGCCCACTAGGACTTAAACACACACTGCCATCAGCGTCTGGATGGTGATGGGCCCTGCTGCAGACCAGGTCCGACCCAGGTATCAGCTCCTGCACCCCGCAGGGAATTGAAGACACACTGCCATCAGCTTCTGGAGGCTGCTGAGCTCTGCTATAGACCAGGTCCGACCCAGGTTTCAGCTCCTGCACCCCGCAGGGAACTAAACACACACTGCCATCTGCAACTGGAGGCTGCTGAGCCCTGCTGCAGACCAGGTCCGACCCAGGTTATGGCTCTCCCACCCCCCTGGGACTTAAACACACACAGCCATCAGCTTCTGGATGGTGATGGGCCCTGCTGCAGACCAGGTCCGACCCAGGTTTCTGCTCCTCAACCCCGCAGGGAATTAAAGACACACTGCCATCAGCTTCTGGAGGCTGCTGAGCTCCGCTGCAGGCCAGGTCCGACCCAGGTTACAGCTCTCCCACCCCGCAGGGAATTAAAGACACACTGCCATCAGCTTCTGGATGCTGCTGAGGCCTGCTATAGACCAGGTCCGACCCAGGTTTCTGCTCCTGCACCCCGCATGGACTTAAACCCACACTGCCATCGGATTCTGGAGGCTGCTGAGCCCTGATGCAGACCAGGTCCGACCCAAGTTTCAGCTCTCCCACCCCGCAGGGAACTAAACACACACTGCCATCTGCAACTGGAGGGTGATGGGCCCTGCTATAGACCAGGTCCGACCGAGGTTTCAGCTCTCCCACCCCGCAGGGACTTAAACACACACTGCCATCAGCTGCTGGAGGCTGCTGAGCCCTGCTACAGACCAGGTCCGACCCAGCTTTCAGCTCCTCCACCCCGCAGGGACCTAAAGACACACTGCCATCAGCTTCTGAGTGGTAATGGTCCCTGCTGCAGACCAGGTCCGACCCAGGTTTCAGCTCTCCCACCCCGCAGGGGATCAAACACACACTGCCATCAGCTTCTGGAGGCTGCTGAGCTCTGCTATACACCAGGTCCGACCCAGGTTTCAGCTCCTGCACCCCACTAGGAATTAAACACACACTGCCATCAGCTTCTGGAGGCTGCTGAGCTCTGCTATACACCAGGTCCGACCCAGGTTTCTGCTCCTCCACCCCGCAGGGGATTACAGACACACTGCCATCAGCTTCTGCTGGCTGCTGAGCTCTGCTGTGGACAAGGTCCGACCCGCGTTATGGCTCTCCCACCCCCCTGGGACTTAAACACACACTGCCATCAGCTTCTGCAGACTGCTGAGCGGTGCTGCAGAACAGGTCCGACCCAGGTTTCTGCTCCTCCACCCCGCAGGGAAGTAAAGACACACTGCCATCATCTTCTGGATGGTGATGGGCCCTGCTGCAGACCTGGTCCGACCCAGGTTTCAGCTCCTGCAGCCCACTAGGACTTAAACACACACTGCCATCAGCTTCTGGAAGCTAATGGGCCCTGCTGCGGGCCAGGTCCGACCCAGGTTTCTGCTCCTCCACCCCGCAGGGAACTAAACACACACTGCCGTCAGCTTCTGGAGGCTGCTGAGCCCTGCTGCAGACCAGGTCCGACCCAGGTCTCAGCTCTCCCACCCCGCAGGGACTTAAACACACACTGATATCAGCTTCTGGAGGCTGCTGAGCTCTTCTATAGACCAGGTCCGACCCAGGTTTCAGCTCTCCCACCAGGCAGGGACTTAAACACACACTGCCATCAGCTGCTGGAGGCTGCTGAGCTCTGCTGCAGACCAGGTCCGACCCAGGTGTCTGCTCCTGCACCCCGCAGGGAATTAAAAACACACCGCCGTCAGCTTCTGGAGGCTGCTGATCTCTGCTGCAGGCCTGGTCCGACCCAGGTTTCTGCTCCTGCACCCCGCAGGGAATTAAAAACACACCGCCGTCAGCTTCTGCAGGCTGCTGAGCGGTGCTGCAGAACAGGCCCGACCCAGGTTTCAGCTCTCCCACCCCGCAGGGAACTAAACACACACAGCCATCAGCTTCTGGAGGCTGCTGAGCTCGGCTACAGACCCGGTCCGACCCAGGTTTCTGCTCCTCCACCCCGCAGGGAACTAAACACACACTGCCATCAGCTTCTGGAGGGTGATGGGCCGTGCTGCGGACCAGGTCCGACCCAGGTTTCAGCTCCTGCACCCCGCAGGGAATTGAAGACACACTGCCATCAGCTTCTGGAGGCTGCTGAGCTCTTCTATAGACCAGGTCCGACCCAGGTTTCAGCTCTCCCACCAGGCAGGGACTTAAACACACACTGCCATCAGCTGCTGGAGGCTGCTGAGCTCTGCTGCAGACCAGGTCCGACCCAGGTTTCTGCTCCTGCACCCCGCAGGGAATTAAAGACACACTGCCATCAGCTTCTGCAGGCTGCTGAGCGGTGCTGCAGAACAGGCCCGACCCAGGTTTCAGCTCTCCCACCCCGCAGGGAACTAAACACACACAGCCATCAGCTTCTGGAGGCTGCTGAGCTCGGCTACAGACCCGGTCCGACCCAGGTTTCTGCTCTCCCACCAGGCAGGGACTTAAACACACACTGCCATCAGCTTCTGGAGGGTGATGGGCCGTGCTGCGGACCAGGTCCGACCCAGGTTTCAGCTCCTGCACCCCGCAGGGAATTGAAGACACACTGCCATCAGCTTCTGGGGGCTGCTGAGCTCTTCTATAGACCAGGTCCGACCCAGGTTTCAGCTCTCCCACCAGGCAGTGACTTAAAGACACACTGCCATCAGCTGCTGGAGGCTGCTGAGCTCTGCTGCAGACCAGGTCCGACCCAGGTTTCTGCTCCTGCACCCCGCAGGGAATTAAACACACGCAGCCATCAGCTGCTGGAGGCTGCTGAGCTCTTCTATAGACCAGGTCCGACCCAGGTTTCAGCTCTCCCACCAGGCAGTGACTTAAAGACACACTGCCATCAGCTGCTGGAGGCTGCTGAGCTCTTCTATAGACCAGGTCCGACCCAGGTTTCAGCTCTCCCACCAGGCAGGGACTTAAACACACACTGCCATCAGCTGCTGGAGGCTGCTGAGCTCTGCTGCAGACCAGGTCCGACCCAGGTTTCAGCTCCTGCACCCCGCAGGGAATTAAAGACACACTGCCATCAGCTGCTGGAGGCTGCTGAGCTCTGCTATAGACCAGGTCCGACCCAGGTTTCAGCTCTCCCACCAGGCAGGGACTTAAACACACACTGCCATCAGCTGCTGGAGGCTGCTGAGCTCTGCTGCAGACCAGGTCCGACCCAGGTTTCAGCTCCTGCACCCCGCAGGGAATTAAAGACACACTGCCATCAGCTGCTGGAGGCTGCTGAGCTCTTCTATAGACCAGGTCCGACCCAGGTTTCAGCTCTCCCACCAGGCAGTGACTTAAAGACACACTGCCATCAGCTTCTGGAGGCTGCTGAGCTCTGCTGCAGACCAGGTCCGACCCAGGTTTCTGCTCCTGCACCCCGCAGGGAATTAAACACACGCAGCCATCAGCTGCTGGAGGCTGCTGAGCTCTTCTATAGACCAGGTCCGACCCAGGTTTCAGCTCTCCCACCAGGCAGTGACTTAAAGACACACTGCCATCAGCTTCTGGAGGCTGCTGAGCTCTGCTATAGACCAGGTCCGACCCAGGTTTCAGCTCTCCCACCAGGCAGGGACTTAAAGACACACTGCCATCAGCTGCTGGAGGCTGCTGAGCTCTTCTATAGACCAGGTCCGACCCAGGTTTCAGCTCTCCCACCAGGCAGTGACTTAAAGACACACTGCCATCAGCTTCTGGAGGCTGCTGAGCTCTGCTGCAGACCAGGTCCGACCCAGGTTTCTGCTCCTGCACCCCGCAGGGAATTAAACACACGCAGCCATCAGCTGCTGGAGGCTGCTGAGCTCTTCTATAGACCAGGTCCGACCCAGGTTTCAGCTCTCCCACCAGGCAGTGACTTAAAGACACACTGCCATCAGCTTCTGGAGGCTGCTGAGCTCTGCTATAGACCAGGTCCGACCCAGGTTTCAGCTCTCCCACCAGGCAGGGACTTAAAGACACACTGCCATCAGCTGCTGGAGGCTGCCGAGCCCTGCTGCAGACCATGTCCGACCCAGGTTTCAGCTCTCCCACCAGGCAGGGACTTAGAGGCACGCTGCCATCAGCTTCTGGAGGCTGCTGAGCTCTGCCATAGACCAGGTCCGACCCAGGTTTCAGCTCCTGCACCCCGCAGGGACTTAAACACACGCAGCCATCAGCTGCTGGAGGCTGCTGAGCTCTGCTATAGACCAGGTCCGACCCAGGTTTCAGCTCTCCCACCAGGCAGGGACTTAAACACACGCAGCCATCAGCTGCTGGAGGCTGCCGAGCCCTGCTGCAGACCATGTCCGACCCAGGTTTCAGCTCTCCCACCAGGCAGGGACTTAGAGGCACGCTGCCATCAGCTTCTGGAGGCTGCTGAGCTCTGCCATAGACCAGGTCCGACCCAGGTTTCAGCTCCTGCACCCCGCAGGGACTTAAACACACGCAGCCATCAGCTGCTGGAGGCTGCTGAGCTCTGCTATAGACCAGGTCCGACCCAGGTTTCAGCTCTCCCACCAGGCAGTGACTTAAAGACACACTGCCATCAGCTTCTGGAGGCTGCTGAGCTCTGCTGCAGACCAGGTCCGACCCAGGTTTCTGCTCCTGCACCCCGCAGGGAATTAAACACACGCAGCCATCAGCTGCTGGAGGCTGCTGAGCTCTTCTATAGACCAGGTCCGACCCAGGTTTCAGCTCTCCCACCAGGCAGTGACTTAAAGACACACTGCCATCAGCTGCTGGAGGCTGCTGAGCTCTTCTATAGACCAGGTCCGACCCAGGTTTCAGCTCTCCCACCAGGCAGGGACTTAAACACACACTGCCATCAGCTGCTGGAGGCTGCTGAGCTCTGCTGCAGACCAGGTCCGACCCAGGTTTCAGCTCCTGCACCCCGCAGGGAATTAAAGACACACTGCCATCAGCTGCTGGAGGCTGCTGAGCTCTGCTATAGACCAGGTCCGACCCAGGTTTCAGCTCTCCCACCAGGCAGTGACTTAAAGACACACTGCCATCAGCTTCTGGAGGCTGCTGAGCTCTGCTGCAGACCAGGTCCGACCCAGGTTTCTGCTCCTGCACCCCGCAGGGAATTAAACACACGCAGCCATCAGCTGCTGGAGGCTGCTGAGCTCTTCTATAGACCAGGTCCGACCCAGGTTTCAGCTCTCCCACCAGGCAGTGACTTAAAGACACACTGCCATCAGCTTCTGGAGGCTGCTGAGCTCTGCTATAGACCAGGTCCGACCCAGGTTTCAGCTCTCCCACCAGGCAGGGACTTAAAGACACACTGCCATCAGCTGCTGGAGGCTGCCGAGCCCTGCTGCAGACCATGTCCGACCCAGGTTTCAGCTCTCCCACCAGGCAAGGACTTAGAGGCACGCTGCCATCAGCTTCTGGAGGCTGCTGAGCTCTGCCATAGACCAGGTCCGACCCAGGTTTCAGCTCCTGCACCCCGCAGGGACTTAAACACACGCAGCCATCAGCTGCTGGAGGCTGCTGAGCTCTGCTATAGACCAGGTCCGACCCAGGTTTCAGCTCTCCCACCAGGCAGGGACTTAAACACACGCAGCCATCAGCTGCTGGAGGCTGCCGAGCCCTGCTGCAGACCATGTCCGACCCAGGTTTCAGCTCTCCCACCAGGCAGGGACTTAGAGGCACGCTGCCATCAGCTTCTGGAGGCTGCTGAGCTCTGCCATAGACCAGGTCCGACCCAGGTTTCAGCTCCTGCACCCCGCAGGGACTTAAACACACGCAGCCATCAGCTGCTGGAGGCTGCTGAGCTCTGCTATAGACCAGGTCCGACCCAGGTTTCAGCTCTCCCACCAGGCAGGGACTTAAACACACACTGCCATCAGCTGCTGGAGGCTGCTGAGCTCTGCCATAGACCAGGTCCGACCCAGGTTTCAGCTCCTGCACCCCGCAGGGACTTAAACACACGCAGCCATCAGCTGCTGGAGGCTGCTGAGCTCTGCTATAGACCAGGTCCGACCCGGGATATAGCTCTCCCACCCCGTAGGGACTTAAACACACACTGCCATCAGCTGCTGGAGGCTGGCTGCTGCTCCTCCACCCAACCATCAGCTGCTGGACGCTGGCTGCTGCTCCTGCACCCCGCCATCAGCTGCTGGAGGCTGGCTGCTGCTCCTCCACCACCCAACCATCAGCTGCTGGACGCTGGCTGCAGCTCCTCCACCCCGCCATCAGCTGCTGGTGGCTGGCTGCAGCTCCTTCACCCCGCCATCAGCTGCTGGTGGCTGGCTGCAGCTCCTTCACCCCGCCATCAGCTGCTGGTGGCTGGCTGCAGCTCCTTCACCCCGCCATCACCAGCTGGAGGCTGGCTGCTGCTCCTGCACCCCGCCATCAGCTGCTGGAGGCTGCCTGCAGCTCCTGCGCCCCGCCATCAGCTGCTGGCGGCTGGCTGCTGCTCCTGCACCCTGCCATCAGCTGTTCGAGGCTGGCTGCAGCTCCTCCACCCCACCATCACCAGCTGGAGGCTGGTTGCAGCTCCTGCACCCCGTCATCAGCTGCTGGAGGCTGCCTGCAGCTCCTGCACCCCGCCATCAGCTGCTGGAGGCTGGCTGCAGCTCCTGCAACCCGCCATCAGCTGCTGGAGGCTGGCTGCTGCTCCTCCACCCCACCATGACCTGCTGGAGGCTGGCTGCAGCTCCTTCACACCGCCATCAGCTGATGGATGCTGGCTGGCCGCTGGAGGCTGGCTGCTGCTCCCACACACCGCCATCAGCTCCTGGAGGCTGGCTGGCTGCTGGAGGCTGTCTGCTGCTGCTCCTCCACCCCGCCATCACCAGCTGGAGGCTGGCTGCTGGAGGCTGGCTGCAGCTCCTGCACCCCACCATCAGCTGCTGGAGGCTGGCTTCTGCTCCTCCACCCCGCCATCAGCTGCTGGGGGCTGGCTGCTGGAGGCTGGCTGCAGCTCCTCCACCCCGCCATCACCAGCTGGAGGCTGGTTGCAGCTCCTGCACCCCGCCATCAGCTGCTGGAGGCTGCCTGCTGCTCCTGCACCCCGCCATCAGCTGCTGGAGGCTGGCTGCTGCTCCTGCACCCCGCCATCAGCTGCTGGAGGCTGGCTGCTGGAGGCTGGCTGCAGCTCCTCCACCCCACCATCAGCTGCTGGACGCTGGCTGCAGCTCCTCCACCCCACCATCAGCTGCTGGACGCTGGCTGCAGCTCCTGCACCCCGCCATCAGCTGCTGGAGGCTGGCTGCTGCTCCTGCACCCCGCCATCAGCTGCTGGAGGCTGGCTGCTGGAGGCTGGCTGCAGCTCCTCCACCCCACCATCAGCTGCTGGACGCTGGCTGCAGCTCCTCCACCCCACCATCAGCTGCTGGACGCTGGCTGCAGCTCCTGCACCCCGCCATCAGCTGCTGGAGGCTGGCTTCTGCTCCTCCACCCCGCCATCAGCTGATGGAGGCTGCCTGCTTCTCCACCCCGCCATCACTAGCTGGAGGCTGGCTGCTGGAGGCTGGCTGCAGCTCCTCCACCCCGCCATCAGCTGCTGGAGGCTGGCTGCTGCTCCTGCACCCCGCCATCAGCTGCTGGAGGCTGGCTGCTGCTCCTCCACCCAACCATCAGCTGCTGGACGCTGGCTGCAGCTCCTCCACCCCACCATCAGCTGCTGGACGCTGGCTGCAGCTCCTCCACCCCGCCATCACTAGCTGGAGGCTGGCTGCTGGAGGCTGGCTGCAGCTCCTACACCCCGCCATCAGCTGCTGGAGGCTGGCTGCTGCTCCTGCACCCCGCCATCAGCTGCTGGAGGCTGGCTGCTGCTCCTCCACCCCGCCATCAGCTGATGGACGCTGGCTGCAGCTCCTCCACCCCGCCATCACCAGCTGGAGGCTGCCTGCTGCTCCTCCCCCCGCCATCAGCTGCTGGAGGCTGGCTGCTGGAGGCTGGCTGCAGCTCCTTCACCCCGCCATCACCAGCTGGAGGCTGGCTTCTGCTCCTGCACCCCGCCATCAGCTGCTGGAGGCTGGCTTCTGCTCCTCCACCCCGCCACCAGCTGCTGGAGGCTGGCTGCTGCTCCTGCACCCCGCCATCAGCTGCTGGAGGCTTCTGTTCCTCCACCCCGCCATCAGCAGCTGGAGGCTGGCTGCTGGAGGCTGGCTGCTGCTCCTCCACCCCGCCATCAGCTGATGGACGCTGGCTGCAGCTCCTCCACCCCGCCATCACCAGCTGGAGGCTGCCTGCTGCTCCTCCACCCCGCCATCAGCTGCTGGAGGCTGGCTGCTGCTCCTGCACCCTGCCATCAGCTGCTGGAGGCTGGCTGCTGCTCCTCCACCCCACCATGACCTGCTGGAGGCTGGCTGCAGCTCCTCCACCCCGCCATCAGCTGCTGGAGGCTGGCTGCAGCTCCTCCACCCCACCATCAGCCGTTGGAGGCTGGCTGCTGCTCCTCCACCCTGACATCACCAGCTGGAGGCTTCTGTTCCTCCACCCCACCATCAGCAGCTGGAGGCTGGCTGCTTGAGGCTGGCTGCTGCTCCCCCACCCCGCCATCACCTGCTGGAGGCTTCTGCTCCTCCACACCGCCACCAGCTGCCTGTGGTGAACCGCTGACGACCAGCCCAGGCCCACGTCTCACCTCTCCCTGCCCGCCCTGGATGCACAACCACCCACCAAGGCTCAAGCTTCCCCCTGCCCGCTGCACGTCCAGCCGGCCTCTGCCCTGTCCCCTCTCTCACCTGCATCACATCCAGGCTCATCAGGCATCCCCATGCCCGCAGCCTTCTCCCACCCACACTCAACACCACCGAACACAGGATCAGGCTCCACCATCCCCGAAGACTTCTCCCACCCTCACTCAACACCATCACACCCAGCATCAGGCTCCCCCAGCCCCGCAGCCTTCTCCCACCCACACTCAACACCATCGCACCCAGGATCAGGCTCCCCCATCCCCGCAGCCTTCTCCCACCCACACAGCCTCTCCAACGCCATCCACACCTCCAGGACACCCACCCTCAGCATCACCACCACCCACCCCACAACACGCTCACCCTCACCCGGCTGACACCTGGGACAGACCCGGGGAATGGGCCATGGAGGAACCAGGCTCACCTCTCGAACCCTGCGGCCCACTATTAAGCACCCTCCCCTGGGTTAAAGACCCTAGTCCACGCCGGCTGGACCTCCAGCAGCCTGGTCATCCAAATCCAATTTCGTACGTCTGGTCATCCTAAGTAACACTTAGAAAAATATTTTCGCACACTGGTAATCCAAATTAACACTTAGAAAATTTCCAGCTTCTGTGTGCTGACACTTAGAAAAAGTTCAACACTTAGAAATTATTTTCGCACACTGGTAATCCTAAGTAACACTTAGAAAATTTCCAGCTCCTGCGTGCTGACACTTAGAAAAAGTTCAACACTTAGAAAAAGTTCAACACTTAGAAAATTTCCAGCTCCTGCGTGCTGACACTTAGAAAAAGTTCAACACTTAGAAAATTTTCAGCTCCTGCGTGCTGACACTTAGAAAAAGTTCAACACTTAGAAAATTTCCAGCTCCTGCGTGCTGACACTTAGAAAAAGTTCAACACTTAGAAAATTTCTGACACCTCGGCTTCAGGCAGTGGCTCATCCCTCTGCATTGATCCGGACTTGGGACCGGCCCCGGAGATAAATGCACGCATCCCCGGAGGTCAGCGCTCGTTTGCATGTATTAGCTCTAGAATTGCCACAGTTATCCAAGTAACGTTGGAGCGATCAAAGGAACCATAACTGATTTAATGAGCCATTCGCAGTTTCACTGTACCGACCGTGTGTACTTAGACTTGCATGGCTTAATCTTTGAGACAAGCATATGCTACTGGCAGGATCAACCAGGTAGTCCCCGTGGAGAAGGCCGGGCGCTGCAGACGGGTCGCCCGGAGGCGCGACCGCCAGCACCGGAGCCGGCCGCCACCGACAGGGGGGGTGGGTGCTGGGAGAGTGGGGAAGAGGAGTCGTTCGGGACGGCGACCGGGCGGGCAGGCGGGGGCGACGGCCGCTGCAGCAAGGCAAACGGCCGCCTCCCAACCTCCCCGCCGGAGCCGCCCCGCTCGGCTCGGCTCCCACTCAAAGCATCATCTTGACCGGAGGGGTGAACGGACTCTCGGGCTCTCCTGAGAAGCACGTGCTCGCCGGAGGGCACCTCCGCGGATGGGCCGGCGGACGCTTTCGAAGGCGCGTCCCCGCCGCGGCGGGCTCCGTTTCTGGACCTCTGAGACGGACGGGGCGCCTCAGTCTCGTCACCCGGAGGCGGCCACGGTGCTGTGGAGGCAGGCGGCGGGGCGTCTGTCACCTTTGCGACCGTGCCTAGAGGCTGGCTTCGGGTTCGGAGGCGCCACCTTCCGCGCGCCGGTTCTCGGAACCGGGGCCGGCTGGAGCCCTCCGATGTGAAGCCCGGAATGCTGCTCGACGGTGGGAAGACATCTGCCAGTTCGCCCCTTACCCATCTCTGGTTCGACGATGAGCTTCCCTACTAACCCGAGCATGGTCATCGCTCGCACCTTCCAAAACCTCCAGGGGCGCAGGCACTTTTCGTTTACTTACCATAAGGCGGATCTCCTCAAGCCTTAAGCAACTAGCGCAGGCTCTCGGCAGCACTTTGAAAATTTTTCAGCCGAAATCTCGAACGTCTGGTAATCCCAAGGGGGGACTTTGAAATTTTTTCTGCACTCATGGTCATCCGACAGAGGGACTTTGAAAATTTTCCTGCACTCATGGTCATCCTACGAGGACACTTTGAAAATAAACACGACACTCTGGTCATCCTGTGGAGAGAGGACAAGAGGGTGGATCACGGTGGGACTGCCGTGACCCTAAGCTGCTATTGAGGCATCAACCTGGGATGAGCTGGGGTCTGACATCCCCCTGTTGCCATGGAGGTCTAAAGGATGACCATTAGTTGTGGTTCTCGCCCCGGGACTTGGGTCAGAGTACAGCCGAAGTGGAGCACTTGTGTCGGACTAGGGAGGCTGTGCCGTGCCCCCTGGAGGTCTAAAGGATGACCAGTAGTTGTGGTTCTCGCCCCGGGACTTGGGTCAGAGTATAGCCCAAGTGGAGCACTTGTGTCGGCCTAGGGAGGCTCTGCCGTGCCCCATGGAGGTCTAAAGGATGACCATGAGGTCAAAAGGATGACCAGTAGTTGTGGTTCTCGCCCCGGGACTTGGGTCAGAGTATAGCCCAAGTGGAGCACTTGTGTCGGACTAGGGAGGCTGTGCCGGGCCCCCTGGAGGTCTAAAGGATGACCATGAGGTCAAAAGGATGACCAGTAGTTGTGGTTCTCGCCCCGGGACTTGGGTCAGAGTATAGCCCAAGTGGAGCACTTGTGTCGGCCTAGGGAGGCTGTGCCGGGCCCCCTGGAGGTCTAAAGGATGACCATGAGGTCAAAAGGATGACCAGTAGTTGTGGTTCTCGCCCCGGGACTTGGGTCAGAGTATAGCCCAAGTGGAGCACTTGTGTCGGACTAGGGAGGCTGTGCCGTGCCCCCTGGAGGTCTAAAGGATGACCAGTAGTTGTGGTTCTCGCCCCGGGACTTGGGTCAGAGTATAGCCCAAGTGGAGCACTTGTGTCGGCCTAGGGAGGCTCTGCCGTGCCCCATGGAGGTCTAAAGGATGACCATGAGGTCAAAAGGATGACCAGTAGTTGTGGTTCTCGCCCCGGGACTTGGGTCAGAGTATAGCCCAAGTGGAGCACTTGTGTCGGACTAGGGAGGCTGTGCCGGGCCCCCTGGAGGTCTAAAGGATGACCATGAGGTCAAAAGGATGACCAGTAGTTGTGGTTCTCGCCCCGGGACTTGGGTCAGAGTATAGCCCAAGTGGAGCACTTGTGTCGGCCTAGGGAGGCTGTGCCGGGCCCCCTGGAGGTCTAAAGGATGACCATGAGGTCAAAAGGATGACCAGTAGTTGTGGTTCTCGCCCCGGGACTTGGGTCAGAGTATAGCCCAAGTGGAGCACTTGTGTCGGACTAGGGAGGCTGTGCCGTGCCCCCTGGAGGTCTAAAGGATGACCAGTAGGTGTGGTTCTCGCACCGGGACTTGGGTCAGAGTATAGCCCAAGTGGAGCACTTGTGTCGGCCTAGGGAGGCTCTGCCGTGCCCCATGGAGGTCTAAAGGATGACCATGAGGTCAAAAGGATGACCAGTAGTTGTGGTTCTCGCCCCGGGACTTGGGTCAGAGTATAGCCCAAGTGGAGCACTTGTGTCGGACTAGGGAGGCTGTGCCGGGCCCCCTGGAGGTCTAAAGGATGACCATGAGGTCAAAAGGATGACCAGTAGTTGTGGTTCTCGCCCCGGGACTTGGGTCAGAGTATAGCCCAAGTGGAGCACTTGTGTCGGCCTAGGGAGGCTGTGCCGGGCCCCCTGGAGGTCTAAAGGATGACCATGAGGTCAAAAGGATGACCAGTAGTTGTGGTTCTCGCCCCGGGACTTGGGTCAGAGTATAGCCCAAGTGGAGCACTTGTGTCGGACTAGGGAGGCTGTGCCGTGCCCCCTGGAGGTCTAAAGGATGACCAGTAGTTGTGGTTCTCGCCCCGGGACTTGGGTCAGAGTACAGCCCAAGTGGAGCACTTGCGTCGGACTAGGGAGGCTGTGCCGGGCCCCCTGGAGGTCTAAAGGATGACCAGTAGTTGTGGTTCTCGCCCCGGGCCGTGGGTCTGAGTATGGCCCAAGTGGGACACTTGTGTCGGACTAGGGAGGCTCTGCCGTGCCCCCTTGAGGTCTAAAGGATGACCATGAGGTCAAAAGGATGACCAGTAGTTGTGGTTCTCGCCCCGGGACTTGGGTCAGAGTATGGCCCAAGTGGTGCACTTGTGTCGGTCTAGGGAGGCTGTGCCGGTCCCCCTGGAGGTCTAAAGGATGACCAGTAGTTGTGGTTCTCGCCCCGGGACTTGGGTCAGAGTATAGCCCAAGTGGAGCACTTGTGTCGGACTAGGGAGGCTGTGCCGGGCCCCCTGGAGGTCTCAAGGATGACCAGTAGTTGTGGTTCTCACCCCGGGTCGTGGGTCCGAGTCTGGCCCGAGTAGAGCACTTTGGTCGGCTACCGGGGGGTGTGCCGTGCCCCCTGGAGGTCTAAAGGATGACCAGTAGTTGTGGTTCTCGCCCCGGGACTTGGGTCAGAGTATAGCCCAAGTTGAGCACTTGTGTCGGCCTAGGGAGGCTGTGCCGGGCCCCCTGGAGATCTAAAGGATGACCATGAGGTCAAAAGGATGACCAGTAGTTGTGGTTCTCGCCCCGGGACTTGGGTCAGAGTATAGCCCAAGTGGAGCACTTGTGTCGGCCTAGGGAGGCTGTGCCGGGCCCCCTGGAGGTCTAAAGGATGACCAGTAGTTGTGGTTCTCGCACCGGGACTTGGGTCAGAGTACAGCCCAAGTGGAGCACTTGTGTCGGTCTAGGGAGGCTGTGCCGGGCCCCCTGGAGGTCTAAAGGATGACCATGAGGTCAAAAGGATGACCAGTAGTTGTGGTTCTCGCCCCGGGACTTGGGTCAGAGTATAGCCCAAGTGGAGCACTTGTGTCGGACTAGGGAGGCTGTGCCGGGCCCCCTGGAGGTCTAAAGGATGACCATGAGGTCAAAAGGATGACCAGTAGTTGTGGTTCTCGCCCCGGGACTTGGGTCAGAGTATAGCCCAAGTGGAGCACTTGTGTCGGCCTAGGGAGGCTGTGCCGGGCCCCCTGGAGGTCTAAAGGATGACCATGAGGTCAAAAGGATGACCAGTAGTTGTGGTTCTCGCCCCGGGACTTGGGTCAGAGTATAGCCCAAGTGGAGCACTTGTGTCGGACTAGGGAGGCTGTGCCGTGCCCCCTGGAGGTCTAAAGGATGACCAGTAGGTGTGGTTCTCGCACCGGGACTTGGGTCAGAGTATAGCCCAAGTGGAGCACTTGTGTCGGCCTAGGGAGGCTCTGCCGTGCCCCATGGAGGTCTAAAGGATGACCATGAGGTCAAAAGGATGACCAGTAGTTGTGGTTCTCGCCCCGGGACTTGGGTCAGAGTATAGCCCAAGTGGAGCACTTGTGTCGGACTAGGGAGGCTGTGCCGGGCCCCCTGGAGGTCTAAAGGATGACCATGAGGTCAAAAGGATGACCAGTAGTTGTGGTTCTCGCCCCGGGACTTGGGTCAGAGTATAGCCCAAGTGGAGCACTTGTGTCGGCCTAGGGAGGCTGTGCCGGGCCCCCTGGAGGTCTAAAGGATGACCATGAGGTCAAAAGGATGACCAGTAGTTGTGGTTCTCGCCCCGGGACTTGGGTCAGAGTATAGCCCAAGTGGAGCACTTGTGTCGGACTAGGGAGGCTGTGCCGTGCCCCCTGGAGGTCTAAAGGATGACCAGTAGTTGTGGTTCTCGCCCCGGGACTTGGGTCAGAGTACAGCCCAAGTGGAGCACTTGCGTCGGACTAGGGAGGCTGTGCCGGGCCCCCTGGAGGTCTAAAGGATGACCAGTAGTTGTGGTTCTCGCCCCGGGCCGTGGGTCTGAGTATGGCCCAAGTGGGACACTTGTGTCGGACTAGGGAGGCTCTGCCGTGCCCCCTTGAGGTCTAAAGGATGACCATGAGGTCAAAAGGATGACCAGTAGTTGTGGTTCTCGCCCCGGGACTTGGGTCAGAGTATGGCCCAAGTGGTGCACTTGTGTCGGTCTAGGGAGGCTGTGCCGGTCCCCCTGGAGGTCTAAAGGATGACCAGTAGTTGTGGTTCTCGCCCCGGGACTTGGGTCAGAGTATAGCCCAAGTGGAGCACTTGTGTCGGACTAGGGAGGCTGTGCCGGGCCCCCTGGAGGTCTCAAGGATGACCAGTAGTTGTGGTTCTCACCCCGGGTCGTGGGTCCGAGTCTGGCCCGAGTAGAGCACTTTGGTCGGCTACCGGGGGGTGTGCCGTGCCCCCTGGAGGTCTAAAGGATGACCAGTAGTTGTGGTTCTCGCCCCGGGACTTGGGTCAGAGTATAGCCCAAGTTGAGCACTTGTGTCGGCCTAGGGAGGCTGTGCCGGGCCCCCTGGAGATCTAAAGGATGACCATGAGGTCAAAAGGATGACCAGTAGTTGTGGTTCTCGCCCCGGGACTTGGGTCAGAGTATAGCCCAAGTGGAGCACTTGTGTCGGCCTAGGGAGGCTGTGCCGGGCCCCCTGGAGGTCTAAAGGATGACCAGTAGTTGTGGTTCTCGCACCGGGACTTGGGTCAGAGTACAGCCCAAGTGGAGCACTTGTGTCGGTCTAGGGAGGCTGTGCCGGGCCCCCTGGAGGTCTAAAGGATGACCAGTAGTTGTGGTTCTCGCCCCGGGCCGTGGGTCTGAGTATGGCCCAAGTGGGGCACTTGCGTCGGACTGGGGAGGCTCTGCCGCGCCCCCTGGAGGTCAAAAGGATGACCAGTAGTTGTGGTTCTCACCCCGGGTCGTGGGTCCGAGTCTGGCCCGAGTAGAGCACTTTGGTCGGCTACCGGGGGGTGTGCCGTGCCCCCTGGAGCCATGGGAGTGAGCTCCAGCAGACTGGTATTTTTCGGAGAACCAGGCCCACACTCCTCAGACTTTGTGCCCAGGGACAGGCCACCAAAATCGGCCGCGGCTCGTGCACTTTGCCCCTGCGTTTCTCCCAGAACCAGAGCCGGAAAAATCCCAAAATTGATGCCCAGAGATAGTCGACTCTGCCTGGAATAGATTGCCACCCAAACCCGCCAACTCACGCTGGTTTTCCGATGGCCTCACCTACTAACCCGAGCATGGTCATCGCTCGCACCTTCCAAAACCTCCAGGG
Source organism: Nothobranchius furzeri (assembly GCF_043380555.1). NCBI lineage: Eukaryota > Metazoa > Chordata > Actinopteri > Cyprinodontiformes > Nothobranchiidae > Nothobranchius > Nothobranchius furzeri. The sequence goes on along the minus strand of NW_027223209.1, from coordinate 19,146 downwards.
GCGCAGGCACTTTTCATTTACTGGCCATAAGGCCGACCGCCTTAAGCGTTAAGCGATAAGCGAAAGGCTTAGTTTGGACTTAGTTTTTGGAGCGACGAGGTCGCCGTTTTGTCAATTCTGAACCGATTTTCACGCGGTTTTCGACTGCCTGCGCCTGGGGAGCCGCCCAGAAGCCCCAGGCAGTGTTCTGGGTGGACTTCCGGACCGGTCCGGACCCGGTACCGGCCGGGGGAACCGCACCACGCCTCTCGGGCGTTTCTACACCGATTTTCGCGGGGTTTTCGACTGCATAGACGGGGCCACCTGCTGCAGGGCCCGAGGGAGGGCCTGCCTGAGCTGGGTCCGACGCAGGGCCCGGTTCCTGGAGCCCGCTGGGGGGGGGGGGGGGGGGGTTCTCTAAGGCTCACGGCGGGCTGCTGAGGGGCCGGATCGGATGCAGACAGGCGCTCCTCTGCCCAGGTCTTTGCTCCCCTGCCCCACTAGGAATGGAAGACACACTGCCAACAGCTTCTGGAGGGTGATGGGCCCTGCTGCAGACCAGGTCCGACCCAGGTTTCAGCTATCCCACCCCGCAGGGACTTAAAGACACACTGCCATCAGCTTCTGGAGGCTGCTGAGCTCTACTATAGAGCAGGTCCGACCCAGGTTTCAGCTCCTGCAGCCCACTAGGACTTAAACACACACTGCCATCAGCGTCTGGATGGTGATGGGCCCTGCTGCAGACCAGGTCCGACCCAGGTTTCAGCTATCCCACCCCGCAGGGACTTAAAGACACACTGCCATCAGCTTCTGGAGGCTGCTGAGCTCTACTATAGAGCAGGTCCGACCCAGGTTTCAGCTCCTGCAGCCCACTAGGACTTAAACACACACTGCCATCAGCGTCTGGATGGTGATGGGCCCTGCTGCAGACCAGGTCCGACCCAGGTATCAGCTCCTGCACCCCGCAGGGAATTGAAGACACACTGCCATCAGCTTCTGGAGGCTGCTGAGCTCTGCTATAGACCAGGTCCGACCCAGGTTTCAGCTCCTGCACCCCGCAGGGAACTAAACACACACTGCCATCTGCAACTGGAGGCTGCTGAGCCCTGCTGCAGACCAGGTCCGACCCAGGTTATGGCTCTCCCACCCCCCTGGGACTTAAACACACACAGCCATCAGCTTCTGGATGGTGATGGGCCCTGCTGCAGACCAGGTCCGACCCAGGTTTCTGCTCCTCAACCCCGCAGGGAATTAAAGACACACTGCCATCAGCTTCTGGAGGCTGCTGAGCTCCGCTGCAGGCCAGGTCCGACCCAGGTTACAGCTCTCCCACCCCGCAGGGAATTAAAGACACACTGCCATCAGCTTCTGGATGCTGCTGAGGCCTGCTATAGACCAGGTCCGACCCAGGTTTCTGCTCCTGCACCCCGCATGGACTTAAACCCACACTGCCATCGGATTCTGGAGGCTGCTGAGCCCTGATGCAGACCAGGTCCGACCCAAGTTTCAGCTCTCCCACCCCGCAGGGAACTAAACACACACTGCCATCTGCAACTGGAGGGTGATGGGCCCTGCTATAGACCAGGTCCGACCGAGGTTTCAGCTCTCCCACCCCGCAGGGACTTAAACACACACTGCCATCAGCTGCTGGAGGCTGCTGAGCCCTGCTACAGACCAGGTCCGACCCAGCTTTCAGCTCCTCCACCCCGCAGGGACCTAAAGACACACTGCCATCAGCTTCTGAGTGGTAATGGTCCCTGCTGCAGACCAGGTCCGACCCAGGTTTCAGCTCTCCCACCCCGCAGGGGATCAAACACACACTGCCATCAGCTTCTGGAGGCTGCTGAGCTCTGCTATACACCAGGTCCGACCCAGGTTTCAGCTCCTGCACCCCACTAGGAATTAAACACACACTGCCATCAGCTTCTGGAGGCTGCTGAGCTCTGCTATACACCAGGTCCGACCCAGGTTTCTGCTCCTCCACCCCGCAGGGGATTACAGACACACTGCCATCAGCTTCTGCTGGCTGCTGAGCTCTGCTGTGGACAAGGTCCGACCCGCGTTATGGCTCTCCCACCCCCCTGGGACTTAAACACACACTGCCATCAGCTTCTGCAGACTGCTGAGCGGTGCTGCAGAACAGGTCCGACCCAGGTTTCTGCTCCTCCACCCCGCAGGGAAGTAAAGACACACTGCCATCATCTTCTGGATGGTGATGGGCCCTGCTGCAGACCTGGTCCGACCCAGGTTTCAGCTCCTGCAGCCCACTAGGACTTAAACACACACTGCCATCAGCTTCTGGAAGCTAATGGGCCCTGCTGCGGGCCAGGTCCGACCCAGGTTTCTGCTCCTCCACCCCGCAGGGAACTAAACACACACTGCCGTCAGCTTCTGGAGGCTGCTGAGCCCTGCTGCAGACCAGGTCCGACCCAGGTCTCAGCTCTCCCACCCCGCAGGGACTTAAACACACACTGATATCAGCTTCTGGAGGCTGCTGAGCTCTTCTATAGACCAGGTCCGACCCAGGTTTCAGCTCTCCCACCAGGCAGGGACTTAAACACACACTGCCATCAGCTGCTGGAGGCTGCTGAGCTCTGCTGCAGACCAGGTCCGACCCAGGTGTCTGCTCCTGCACCCCGCAGGGAATTAAAAACACACCGCCGTCAGCTTCTGGAGGCTGCTGATCTCTGCTGCAGGCCTGGTCCGACCCAGGTTTCTGCTCCTGCACCCCGCAGGGAATTAAAAACACACCGCCGTCAGCTTCTGCAGGCTGCTGAGCGGTGCTGCAGAACAGGCCCGACCCAGGTTTCAGCTCTCCCACCCCGCAGGGAACTAAACACACACAGCCATCAGCTTCTGGAGGCTGCTGAGCTCGGCTACAGACCCGGTCCGACCCAGGTTTCTGCTCCTCCACCCCGCAGGGAACTAAACACACACTGCCATCAGCTTCTGGAGGGTGATGGGCCGTGCTGCGGACCAGGTCCGACCCAGGTTTCAGCTCCTGCACCCCGCAGGGAATTGAAGACACACTGCCATCAGCTTCTGGAGGCTGCTGAGCTCTTCTATAGACCAGGTCCGACCCAGGTTTCAGCTCTCCCACCAGGCAGGGACTTAAACACACACTGCCATCAGCTGCTGGAGGCTGCTGAGCTCTGCTGCAGACCAGGTCCGACCCAGGTTTCTGCTCCTGCACCCCGCAGGGAATTAAAGACACACTGCCATCAGCTTCTGCAGGCTGCTGAGCGGTGCTGCAGAACAGGCCCGACCCAGGTTTCAGCTCTCCCACCCCGCAGGGAACTAAACACACACAGCCATCAGCTTCTGGAGGCTGCTGAGCTCGGCTACAGACCCGGTCCGACCCAGGTTTCTGCTCTCCCACCAGGCAGGGACTTAAACACACACTGCCATCAGCTTCTGGAGGGTGATGGGCCGTGCTGCGGACCAGGTCCGACCCAGGTTTCAGCTCCTGCACCCCGCAGGGAATTGAAGACACACTGCCATCAGCTTCTGGGGGCTGCTGAGCTCTTCTATAGACCAGGTCCGACCCAGGTTTCAGCTCTCCCACCAGGCAGTGACTTAAAGACACACTGCCATCAGCTGCTGGAGGCTGCTGAGCTCTGCTGCAGACCAGGTCCGACCCAGGTTTCTGCTCCTGCACCCCGCAGGGAATTAAACACACGCAGCCATCAGCTGCTGGAGGCTGCTGAGCTCTTCTATAGACCAGGTCCGACCCAGGTTTCAGCTCTCCCACCAGGCAGTGACTTAAAGACACACTGCCATCAGCTGCTGGAGGCTGCTGAGCTCTTCTATAGACCAGGTCCGACCCAGGTTTCAGCTCTCCCACCAGGCAGGGACTTAAACACACACTGCCATCAGCTGCTGGAGGCTGCTGAGCTCTGCTGCAGACCAGGTCCGACCCAGGTTTCAGCTCCTGCACCCCGCAGGGAATTAAAGACACACTGCCATCAGCTGCTGGAGGCTGCTGAGCTCTGCTATAGACCAGGTCCGACCCAGGTTTCAGCTCTCCCACCAGGCAGGGACTTAAACACACACTGCCATCAGCTGCTGGAGGCTGCTGAGCTCTGCTGCAGACCAGGTCCGACCCAGGTTTCAGCTCCTGCACCCCGCAGGGAATTAAAGACACACTGCCATCAGCTGCTGGAGGCTGCTGAGCTCTTCTATAGACCAGGTCCGACCCAGGTTTCAGCTCTCCCACCAGGCAGTGACTTAAAGACACACTGCCATCAGCTTCTGGAGGCTGCTGAGCTCTGCTGCAGACCAGGTCCGACCCAGGTTTCTGCTCCTGCACCCCGCAGGGAATTAAACACACGCAGCCATCAGCTGCTGGAGGCTGCTGAGCTCTTCTATAGACCAGGTCCGACCCAGGTTTCAGCTCTCCCACCAGGCAGTGACTTAAAGACACACTGCCATCAGCTTCTGGAGGCTGCTGAGCTCTGCTATAGACCAGGTCCGACCCAGGTTTCAGCTCTCCCACCAGGCAGGGACTTAAAGACACACTGCCATCAGCTGCTGGAGGCTGCTGAGCTCTTCTATAGACCAGGTCCGACCCAGGTTTCAGCTCTCCCACCAGGCAGTGACTTAAAGACACACTGCCATCAGCTTCTGGAGGCTGCTGAGCTCTGCTGCAGACCAGGTCCGACCCAGGTTTCTGCTCCTGCACCCCGCAGGGAATTAAACACACGCAGCCATCAGCTGCTGGAGGCTGCTGAGCTCTTCTATAGACCAGGTCCGACCCAGGTTTCAGCTCTCCCACCAGGCAGTGACTTAAAGACACACTGCCATCAGCTTCTGGAGGCTGCTGAGCTCTGCTATAGACCAGGTCCGACCCAGGTTTCAGCTCTCCCACCAGGCAGGGACTTAAAGACACACTGCCATCAGCTGCTGGAGGCTGCCGAGCCCTGCTGCAGACCATGTCCGACCCAGGTTTCAGCTCTCCCACCAGGCAGGGACTTAGAGGCACGCTGCCATCAGCTTCTGGAGGCTGCTGAGCTCTGCCATAGACCAGGTCCGACCCAGGTTTCAGCTCCTGCACCCCGCAGGGACTTAAACACACGCAGCCATCAGCTGCTGGAGGCTGCTGAGCTCTGCTATAGACCAGGTCCGACCCAGGTTTCAGCTCTCCCACCAGGCAGGGACTTAAACACACGCAGCCATCAGCTGCTGGAGGCTGCCGAGCCCTGCTGCAGACCATGTCCGACCCAGGTTTCAGCTCTCCCACCAGGCAGGGACTTAGAGGCACGCTGCCATCAGCTTCTGGAGGCTGCTGAGCTCTGCCATAGACCAGGTCCGACCCAGGTTTCAGCTCCTGCACCCCGCAGGGACTTAAACACACGCAGCCATCAGCTGCTGGAGGCTGCTGAGCTCTGCTATAGACCAGGTCCGACCCAGGTTTCAGCTCTCCCACCAGGCAGTGACTTAAAGACACACTGCCATCAGCTTCTGGAGGCTGCTGAGCTCTGCTGCAGACCAGGTCCGACCCAGGTTTCTGCTCCTGCACCCCGCAGGGAATTAAACACACGCAGCCATCAGCTGCTGGAGGCTGCTGAGCTCTTCTATAGACCAGGTCCGACCCAGGTTTCAGCTCTCCCACCAGGCAGTGACTTAAAGACACACTGCCATCAGCTGCTGGAGGCTGCTGAGCTCTTCTATAGACCAGGTCCGACCCAGGTTTCAGCTCTCCCACCAGGCAGGGACTTAAACACACACTGCCATCAGCTGCTGGAGGCTGCTGAGCTCTGCTGCAGACCAGGTCCGACCCAGGTTTCAGCTCCTGCACCCCGCAGGGAATTAAAGACACACTGCCATCAGCTGCTGGAGGCTGCTGAGCTCTGCTATAGACCAGGTCCGACCCAGGTTTCAGCTCTCCCACCAGGCAGTGACTTAAAGACACACTGCCATCAGCTTCTGGAGGCTGCTGAGCTCTGCTGCAGACCAGGTCCGACCCAGGTTTCTGCTCCTGCACCCCGCAGGGAATTAAACACACGCAGCCATCAGCTGCTGGAGGCTGCTGAGCTCTTCTATAGACCAGGTCCGACCCAGGTTTCAGCTCTCCCACCAGGCAGTGACTTAAAGACACACTGCCATCAGCTTCTGGAGGCTGCTGAGCTCTGCTATAGACCAGGTCCGACCCAGGTTTCAGCTCTCCCACCAGGCAGGGACTTAAAGACACACTGCCATCAGCTGCTGGAGGCTGCCGAGCCCTGCTGCAGACCATGTCCGACCCAGGTTTCAGCTCTCCCACCAGGCAAGGACTTAGAGGCACGCTGCCATCAGCTTCTGGAGGCTGCTGAGCTCTGCCATAGACCAGGTCCGACCCAGGTTTCAGCTCCTGCACCCCGCAGGGACTTAAACACACGCAGCCATCAGCTGCTGGAGGCTGCTGAGCTCTGCTATAGACCAGGTCCGACCCAGGTTTCAGCTCTCCCACCAGGCAGGGACTTAAACACACGCAGCCATCAGCTGCTGGAGGCTGCCGAGCCCTGCTGCAGACCATGTCCGACCCAGGTTTCAGCTCTCCCACCAGGCAGGGACTTAGAGGCACGCTGCCATCAGCTTCTGGAGGCTGCTGAGCTCTGCCATAGACCAGGTCCGACCCAGGTTTCAGCTCCTGCACCCCGCAGGGACTTAAACACACGCAGCCATCAGCTGCTGGAGGCTGCTGAGCTCTGCTATAGACCAGGTCCGACCCAGGTTTCAGCTCTCCCACCAGGCAGGGACTTAAACACACACTGCCATCAGCTGCTGGAGGCTGCTGAGCTCTGCCATAGACCAGGTCCGACCCAGGTTTCAGCTCCTGCACCCCGCAGGGACTTAAACACACGCAGCCATCAGCTGCTGGAGGCTGCTGAGCTCTGCTATAGACCAGGTCCGACCCGGGATATAGCTCTCCCACCCCGTAGGGACTTAAACACACACTGCCATCAGCTGCTGGAGGCTGGCTGCTGCTCCTCCACCCAACCATCAGCTGCTGGACGCTGGCTGCTGCTCCTGCACCCCGCCATCAGCTGCTGGAGGCTGGCTGCTGCTCCTCCACCACCCAACCATCAGCTGCTGGACGCTGGCTGCAGCTCCTCCACCCCGCCATCAGCTGCTGGTGGCTGGCTGCAGCTCCTTCACCCCGCCATCAGCTGCTGGTGGCTGGCTGCAGCTCCTTCACCCCGCCATCAGCTGCTGGTGGCTGGCTGCAGCTCCTTCACCCCGCCATCACCAGCTGGAGGCTGGCTGCTGCTCCTGCACCCCGCCATCAGCTGCTGGAGGCTGCCTGCAGCTCCTGCGCCCCGCCATCAGCTGCTGGCGGCTGGCTGCTGCTCCTGCACCCTGCCATCAGCTGTTCGAGGCTGGCTGCAGCTCCTCCACCCCACCATCACCAGCTGGAGGCTGGTTGCAGCTCCTGCACCCCGTCATCAGCTGCTGGAGGCTGCCTGCAGCTCCTGCACCCCGCCATCAGCTGCTGGAGGCTGGCTGCAGCTCCTGCAACCCGCCATCAGCTGCTGGAGGCTGGCTGCTGCTCCTCCACCCCACCATGACCTGCTGGAGGCTGGCTGCAGCTCCTTCACACCGCCATCAGCTGATGGATGCTGGCTGGCCGCTGGAGGCTGGCTGCTGCTCCCACACACCGCCATCAGCTCCTGGAGGCTGGCTGGCTGCTGGAGGCTGTCTGCTGCTGCTCCTCCACCCCGCCATCACCAGCTGGAGGCTGGCTGCTGGAGGCTGGCTGCAGCTCCTGCACCCCACCATCAGCTGCTGGAGGCTGGCTTCTGCTCCTCCACCCCGCCATCAGCTGCTGGGGGCTGGCTGCTGGAGGCTGGCTGCAGCTCCTCCACCCCGCCATCACCAGCTGGAGGCTGGTTGCAGCTCCTGCACCCCGCCATCAGCTGCTGGAGGCTGCCTGCTGCTCCTGCACCCCGCCATCAGCTGCTGGAGGCTGGCTGCTGCTCCTGCACCCCGCCATCAGCTGCTGGAGGCTGGCTGCTGGAGGCTGGCTGCAGCTCCTCCACCCCACCATCAGCTGCTGGACGCTGGCTGCAGCTCCTCCACCCCACCATCAGCTGCTGGACGCTGGCTGCAGCTCCTGCACCCCGCCATCAGCTGCTGGAGGCTGGCTGCTGCTCCTGCACCCCGCCATCAGCTGCTGGAGGCTGGCTGCTGGAGGCTGGCTGCAGCTCCTCCACCCCACCATCAGCTGCTGGACGCTGGCTGCAGCTCCTCCACCCCACCATCAGCTGCTGGACGCTGGCTGCAGCTCCTGCACCCCGCCATCAGCTGCTGGAGGCTGGCTTCTGCTCCTCCACCCCGCCATCAGCTGATGGAGGCTGCCTGCTTCTCCACCCCGCCATCACTAGCTGGAGGCTGGCTGCTGGAGGCTGGCTGCAGCTCCTCCACCCCGCCATCAGCTGCTGGAGGCTGGCTGCTGCTCCTGCACCCCGCCATCAGCTGCTGGAGGCTGGCTGCTGCTCCTCCACCCAACCATCAGCTGCTGGACGCTGGCTGCAGCTCCTCCACCCCACCATCAGCTGCTGGACGCTGGCTGCAGCTCCTCCACCCCGCCATCACTAGCTGGAGGCTGGCTGCTGGAGGCTGGCTGCAGCTCCTACACCCCGCCATCAGCTGCTGGAGGCTGGCTGCTGCTCCTGCACCCCGCCATCAGCTGCTGGAGGCTGGCTGCTGCTCCTCCACCCCGCCACCAGCTGCTGGAGGCTGGCTGCTGCTCCTGCACCCCGCCATCAGCTGCTGGAGGCTTCTGTTCCTCCACCCCGCCATCAGCAGCTGGAGGCTGGCTGCTGGAGGCTGGCTGCTGCTCCTCCACCCCGCCATCAGCTGATGGACGCTGGCTGCAGCTCCTCCACCCCGCCATCACCAGCTGGAGGCTGCCTGCTGCTCCTCCCCCCGCCATCAGCTGCTGGAGGCTGGCTGCTGGAGGCTGGCTGCAGCTCCTTCACCCCGCCATCACCAGCTGGAGGCTGGCTTCTGCTCCTGCACCCCGCCATCAGCTGCTGGAGGCTGGCTTCTGCTCCTCCACCCCGCCACCAGCTGCTGGAGGCTGGCTGCTGCTCCTGCACCCCGCCATCAGCTGCTGGAGGCTTCTGTTCCTCCACCCCGCCATCAGCAGCTGGAGGCTGGCTGCTGGAGGCTGGCTGCTGCTCCTCCACCCCGCCATCAGCTGATGGACGCTGGCTGCAGCTCCTCCACCCCGCCATCACCAGCTGGAGGCTGCCTGCTGCTCCTCCACCCCGCCATCAGCTGCTGGAGGCTGGCTGCTGCTCCTGCACCCTGCCATCAGCTGCTGGAGGCTGGCTGCTGCTCCTCCACCCCACCATGACCTGCTGGAGGCTGGCTGCAGCTCCTCCACCCCGCCATCAGCTGCTGGAGGCTGGCTGCAGCTCCTCCACCCCACCATCAGCCGTTGGAGGCTGGCTGCTGCTCCTCCACCCTGACATCACCAGCTGGAGGCTTCTGTTCCTCCACCCCACCATCAGCAGCTGGAGGCTGGCTGCTTGAGGCTGGCTGCTGCTCCCCCACCCCGCCATCACCTGCTGGAGGCTTCTGCTCCTCCACACCGCCACCAGCTGCCTGTGGTGAACCGCTGACGACCAGCCCAGGCCCACGTCTCACCTCTCCCTGCCCGCCCTGGATGCACAACCACCCACCAAGGCTCAAGCTTCCCCCTGCCCGCTGCACGTCCAGCCGGCCTCTGCCCTGTCCCCTCTCTCACCTGCATCACATCCAGGCTCATCAGGCATCCCCATGCCCGCAGCCTTCTCCCACCCACACTCAACACCACCGAACACAGGATCAGGCTCCACCATCCCCGAAGACTTCTCCCACCCTCACTCAACACCATCACACCCAGCATCAGGCTCCCCCAGCCCCGCAGCCTTCTCCCACCCACACTCAACACCATCGCACCCAGGATCAGGCTCCCCCATCCCCGCAGCCTTCTCCCACCCACACAGCCTCTCCAACGCCATCCACACCTCCAGGACACCCACCCTCAGCATCACCACCACCCACCCCACAACACGCTCACCCTCACCCGGCTGACACCTGGGACAGACCCGGGGAATGGGCCATGGAGGAACCAGGCTCACCTCTCGAACCCTGCGGCCCACTATTAAGCACCCTCCCCTGGGTTAAAGACCCTAGTCCACGCCGGCTGGACCTCCAGCAGCCTGGTCATCCAAATCCAATTTCGTACGTCTGGTCATCCTAAGTAACACTTAGAAAAATATTTTCGCACACTGGTAATCCAAATTAACACTTAGAAAATTTCCAGCTTCTGTGTGCTGACACTTAGAAAAAGTTCAACACTTAGAAATTATTTTCGCACACTGGTAATCCTAAGTAACACTTAGAAAATTTCCAGCTCCTGCGTGCTGACACTTAGAAAAAGTTCAACACTTAGAAAAAGTTCAACACTTAGAAAATTTCCAGCTCCTGCGTGCTGACACTTAGAAAAAGTTCAACACTTAGAAAATTTCCAGCTCCTGCGTGCTGACACTTAGAAAAAGTTCAACACTTAGAAAATTTCTGACACCTCGGCTTCAGGCAGTGGCTCATCCCTCTGCATTGATCCGGACTTGGGACCGGCCCCGGAGATAAATGCACGCATCCCCGGAGGTCAGCGCTCGTTTGCATGTATTAGCTCTAGAATTGCCACAGTTATCCAAGTAACGTTGGAGCGATCAAAGGAACCATAACTGATTTAATGAGCCATTCGCAGTTTCACTGTACCGACCGTGTGTACTTAGACTTGCATGGCTTAATCTTTGAGACAAGCATATGCTACTGGCAGGATCAACCAGGTAGTCCCCGTGGAGAAGGCCGGGCGCTGCAGACGGGTCGCCCGGAGGCGCGACCGCCAGCACCGGAGCCGGCCGCCACCGACAGGGGGGGTGGGTGCTGGGAGAGTGGGGAAGAGGAGTCGTTCGGGACGGCGACCGGGCGGGCAGGCGGGGGCGACGGCCGCTGCAGCAAGGCAAACGGCCGCCTCCCAACCTCCCCGCCGGAGCCGCCCCGCTCGGCTCGGCTCCCACTCAAAGCATCATCTTGACCGGAGGGGTGAACGGACTCTCGGGCTCTCCTGAGAAGCACGTGCTCGCCGGAGGGCACCTCCGCGGATGGGCCGGCGGACGCTTTCGAAGGCGCGTCCCCGCCGCGGCGGGCTCCGTTTCTGGACCTCTGAGACGGACGGGGCGCCTCAGTCTCGTCACCCGGAGGCGGCCACGGTGCTGTGGAGGCAGGCGGCGGGGCGTCTGTCACCTTTGCGACCGTGCCTAGAGGCTGGCTTCGGGTTCGGAGGCGCCACCTTCCGCGCGCCGGTTCTCGGAACCGGGGCCGGCTGGAGCCCTCCGATGTGAAGCCCGGAATGCTGCTCGACGGTGGGAAGACATCTGCCAGTTCGCCCCTTACCCATCTCTGGTTCGACGATGAGCTTCCCTACTAACCCGAGCATGGTCATCGCTCGCACCTTCCAAAACCTCCAGGGGCGCAGGCACTTTTCGTTTACTTACCATAAGGCGGATCTCCTCAAGCCTTAAGCAACTAGCGCAGGCTCTCGGCAGCACTTTGAAAATTTTTCAGCCGAAATCTCGAACGTCTGGTAATCCCAAGGGGGGACTTTGAAATTTTTTCTGCACTCATGGTCATCCGACAGAGGGACTTTGAAAATTTTCCTGCACTCATGGTCATCCTACGAGGACACTTTGAAAATAAACACGACACTCTGGTCATCCTGTGGAGAGAGGACAAGAGGGTGGATCACGGTGGGACTGCCGTGACCCTAAGCTGCTATTGAGGCATCAACCTGGGATGAGCTGGGGTCTGACATCCCCCTGTTGCCATGGAGGTCTAAAGGATGACCATTAGTTGTGGTTCTCGCCCCGGGACTTGGGTCAGAGTACAGCCGAAGTGGAGCACTTGTGTCGGACTAGGGAGGCTGTGCCGTGCCCCCTGGAGGTCTAAAGGATGACCAGTAGTTGTGGTTCTCGCCCCGGGACTTGGGTCAGAGTATAGCCCAAGTGGAGCACTTGTGTCGGCCTAGGGAGGCTCTGCCGTGCCCCATGGAGGTCTAAAGGATGACCATGAGGTCAAAAGGATGACCAGTAGTTGTGGTTCTCGCCCCGGGACTTGGGTCAGAGTATAGCCCAAGTGGAGCACTTGTGTCGGACTAGGGAGGCTGTGCCGGGCCCCCTGGAGGTCTAAAGGATGACCATGAGGTCAAAAGGATGACCAGTAGTTGTGGTTCTCGCCCCGGGACTTGGGTCAGAGTATAGCCCAAGTGGAGCACTTGTGTCGGCCTAGGGAGGCTGTGCCGGGCCCCCTGGAGGTCTAAAGGATGACCATGAGGTCAAAAGGATGACCAGTAGTTGTGGTTCTCGCCCCGGGACTTGGGTCAGAGTATAGCCCAAGTGGAGCACTTGTGTCGGACTAGGGAGGCTGTGCCGTGCCCCCTGGAGGTCTAAAGGATGACCAGTAGTTGTGGTTCTCGCCCCGGGACTTGGGTCAGAGTATAGCCCAAGTGGAGCACTTGTGTCGGCCTAGGGAGGCTCTGCCGTGCCCCATGGAGGTCTAAAGGATGACCATGAGGTCAAAAGGATGACCAGTAGTTGTGGTTCTCGCCCCGGGACTTGGGTCAGAGTATAGCCCAAGTGGAGCACTTGTGTCGGACTAGGGAGGCTGTGCCGGGCCCCCTGGAGGTCTAAAGGATGACCATGAGGTCAAAAGGATGACCAGTAGTTGTGGTTCTCGCCCCGGGACTTGGGTCAGAGTATAGCCCAAGTGGAGCACTTGTGTCGGCCTAGGGAGGCTGTGCCGGGCCCCCTGGAGGTCTAAAGGATGACCATGAGGTCAAAAGGATGACCAGTAGTTGTGGTTCTCGCCCCGGGACTTGGGTCAGAGTATAGCCCAAGTGGAGCACTTGTGTCGGACTAGGGAGGCTGTGCCGTGCCCCCTGGAGGTCTAAAGGATGACCAGTAGGTGTGGTTCTCGCACCGGGACTTGGGTCAGAGTATAGCCCAAGTGGAGCACTTGTGTCGGCCTAGGGAGGCTCTGCCGTGCCCCATGGAGGTCTAAAGGATGACCATGAGGTCAAAAGGATGACCAGTAGTTGTGGTTCTCGCCCCGGGACTTGGGTCAGAGTATAGCCCAAGTGGAGCACTTGTGTCGGACTAGGGAGGCTGTGCCGGGCCCCCTGGAGGTCTAAAGGATGACCATGAGGTCAAAAGGATGACCAGTAGTTGTGGTTCTCGCCCCGGGACTTGGGTCAGAGTATAGCCCAAGTGGAGCACTTGTGTCGGCCTAGGGAGGCTGTGCCGGGCCCCCTGGAGGTCTAAAGGATGACCATGAGGTCAAAAGGATGACCAGTAGTTGTGGTTCTCGCCCCGGGACTTGGGTCAGAGTATAGCCCAAGTGGAGCACTTGTGTCGGACTAGGGAGGCTGTGCCGTGCCCCCTGGAGGTCTAAAGGATGACCAGTAGTTGTGGTTCTCGCCCCGGGACTTGGGTCAGAGTACAGCCCAAGTGGAGCACTTGCGTCGGACTAGGGAGGCTGTGCCGGGCCCCCTGGAGGTCTAAAGGATGACCAGTAGTTGTGGTTCTCGCCCCGGGCCGTGGGTCTGAGTATGGCCCAAGTGGGACACTTGTGTCGGACTAGGGAGGCTCTGCCGTGCCCCCTTGAGGTCTAAAGGATGACCATGAGGTCAAAAGGATGACCAGTAGTTGTGGTTCTCGCCCCGGGACTTGGGTCAGAGTATGGCCCAAGTGGTGCACTTGTGTCGGTCTAGGGAGGCTGTGCCGGTCCCCCTGGAGGTCTAAAGGATGACCAGTAGTTGTGGTTCTCGCCCCGGGACTTGGGTCAGAGTATAGCCCAAGTGGAGCACTTGTGTCGGACTAGGGAGGCTGTGCCGGGCCCCCTGGAGGTCTCAAGGATGACCAGTAGTTGTGGTTCTCACCCCGGGTCGTGGGTCCGAGTCTGGCCCGAGTAGAGCACTTTGGTCGGCTACCGGGGGGTGTGCCGTGCCCCCTGGAGGTCTAAAGGATGACCAGTAGTTGTGGTTCTCGCCCCGGGACTTGGGTCAGAGTATAGCCCAAGTTGAGCACTTGTGTCGGCCTAGGGAGGCTGTGCCGGGCCCCCTGGAGATCTAAAGGATGACCATGAGGTCAAAAGGATGACCAGTAGTTGTGGTTCTCGCCCCGGGACTTGGGTCAGAGTATAGCCCAAGTGGAGCACTTGTGTCGGCCTAGGGAGGCTGTGCCGGGCCCCCTGGAGGTCTAAAGGATGACCAGTAGTTGTGGTTCTCGCACCGGGACTTGGGTCAGAGTACAGCCCAAGTGGAGCACTTGTGTCGGTCTAGGGAGGCTGTGCCGGGCCCCCTGGAGGTCTAAAGGATGACCATGAGGTCAAAAGGATGACCAGTAGTTGTGGTTCTCGCCCCGGGACTTGGGTCAGAGTATAGCCCAAGTGGAGCACTTGTGTCGGACTAGGGAGGCTGTGCCGGGCCCCCTGGAGGTCTAAAGGATGACCATGAGGTCAAAAGGATGACCAGTAGTTGTGGTTCTCGCCCCGGGACTTGGGTCAGAGTATAGCCCAAGTGGAGCACTTGTGTCGGCCTAGGGAGGCTGTGCCGGGCCCCCTGGAGGTCTAAAGGATGACCATGAGGTCAAAAGGATGACCAGTAGTTGTGGTTCTCGCCCCGGGACTTGGGTCAGAGTATAGCCCAAGTGGAGCACTTGTGTCGGACTAGGGAGGCTGTGCCGTGCCCCCTGGAGGTCTAAAGGATGACCAGTAGGTGTGGTTCTCGCACCGGGACTTGGGTCAGAGTATAGCCCAAGTGGAGCACTTGTGTCGGCCTAGGGAGGCTCTGCCGTGCCCCATGGAGGTCTAAAGGATGACCATGAGGTCAAAAGGATGACCAGTAGTTGTGGTTCTCGCCCCGGGACTTGGGTCAGAGTATAGCCCAAGTGGAGCACTTGTGTCGGACTAGGGAGGCTGTGCCGGGCCCCCTGGAGGTCTAAAGGATGACCATGAGGTCAAAAGGATGACCAGTAGTTGTGGTTCTCGCCCCGGGACTTGGGTCAGAGTATAGCCCAAGTGGAGCACTTGTGTCGGCCTAGGGAGGCTGTGCCGGGCCCCCTGGAGGTCTAAAGGATGACCATGAGGTCAAAAGGATGACCAGTAGTTGTGGTTCTCGCCCCGGGACTTGGGTCAGAGTATAGCCCAAGTGGAGCACTTGTGTCGGACTAGGGAGGCTGTGCCGTGCCCCCTGGAGGTCTAAAGGATGACCAGTAGTTGTGGTTCTCGCCCCGGGACTTGGGTCAGAGTACAGCCCAAGTGGAGCACTTGCGTCGGACTAGGGAGGCTGTGCCGGGCCCCCTGGAGGTCTAAAGGATGACCAGTAGTTGTGGTTCTCGCCCCGGGCCGTGGGTCTGAGTATGGCCCAAGTGGGACACTTGTGTCGGACTAGGGAGGCTCTGCCGTGCCCCCTTGAGGTCTAAAGGATGACCATGAGGTCAAAAGGATGACCAGTAGTTGTGGTTCTCGCCCCGGGACTTGGGTCAGAGTATGGCCCAAGTGGTGCACTTGTGTCGGTCTAGGGAGGCTGTGCCGGTCCCCCTGGAGGTCTAAAGGATGACCAGTAGTTGTGGTTCTCGCCCCGGGACTTGGGTCAGAGTATAGCCCAAGTGGAGCACTTGTGTCGGACTAGGGAGGCTGTGCCGGGCCCCCTGGAGGTCTCAAGGATGACCAGTAGTTGTGGTTCTCACCCCGGGTCGTGGGTCCGAGTCTGGCCCGAGTAGAGCACTTTGGTCGGCTACCGGGGGGTGTGCCGTGCCCCCTGGAGGTCTAAAGGATGACCAGTAGTTGTGGTTCTCGCCCCGGGACTTGGGTCAGAGTATAGCCCAAGTTGAGCACTTGTGTCGGCCTAGGGAGGCTGTGCCGGGCCCCCTGGAGATCTAAAGGATGACCATGAGGTCAAAAGGATGACCAGTAGTTGTGGTTCTCGCCCCGGGACTTGGGTCAGAGTATAGCCCAAGTGGAGCACTTGTGTCGGCCTAGGGAGGCTGTGCCGGGCCCCCTGGAGGTCTAAAGGATGACCAGTAGTTGTGGTTCTCGCACCGGGACTTGGGTCAGAGTACAGCCCAAGTGGAGCACTTGTGTCGGTCTAGGGAGGCTGTGCCGGGCCCCCTGGAGGTCTAAAGGATGACCAGTAGTTGTGGTTCTCGCCCCGGGCCGTGGGTCTGAGTATGGCCCAAGTGGGGCACTTGCGTCGGACTGGGGAGGCTCTGCCGCGCCCCCTGGAGGTCAAAAGGATGACCAGTAGTTGTGGTTCTCACCCCGGGTCGTGGGTCCGAGTCTGGCCCGAGTAGAGCACTTTGGTCGGCTACCGGGGGGTGTGCCGTGCCCCCTGGAGCCATGGGAGTGAGCTCCAGCAGACTGGTATTTTTCGGAGAACCAGGCCCACACTCCTCAGACTTTGTGCCCAGGGACAGGCCACCAAAATCGGCCGCGGCTCGTGCACTTTGCCCCTGCGTTTCTCCCAGAACCAGAGCCGGAAAAATCCCAAAATTGATGCCCAGAGATAGTCGACTCTGCCTGGAATAGATTGCCACCCAAACCCGCCAACTCACGCTGGTTTTCCGATGGCCTCACCTACTAACCCGAGCATGGTCATCGCTCGCACCTTCCAAAACCTCCAGGGGCGCAGGCACTTTTCATTTACTGGCCATAAGGCCGACCGCCTTAAGCGTTAAGCGATAAGCGAAAGGCTTAGTTTGGACTTAGTTTTTGGAGCGACGAGGTCGCCGTTTTGTCAATTCTGAACCGATTTTCACGCGGTTTTCGACTGCCTGCGCCTGGGGAGCCGCCCAGAAGCCCCAGGCAGTGTTCTGGGTGGACTTCCGGACCGGTCCGGACCCGGTACCGGCCGGGGGAACCGCACCACGCCTCTCGGGCGTTTCTACACCGATTTTCGCGGGGTTTTCGACTGCATAGACGGGGCCACCTGCTGCAGGGCCCGAGGGAGGGCCTGCCTGAGCTGGGTCCGACGCAGGGCCCGGTTCCTGGAGCCCGCTGGGGGGGGGGGGGGGGGGGGTTCTCTAAGGCTCACGGCGGGCTGCTGAGGGGCCGGATCGGATGCAGACAGGCGCTCCTCTGCCCAGGTCTTTGCTCCCCTGCCCCACTAGGAATGGAAGACACACTGCCAACAGCTTCTGGAGGGTGATGGGCCCTGCTGCAGACCAGGTCCGACCCAGGTTTCAGCTATCCCACCCCGCAGGGACTTAAAGACACACTGCCATCAGCTTCTGGAGGCTGCTGAGCTCTACTATAGAGCAGGTCCGACCCAGGTTTCAGCTCCTGCAGCCCACTAGGACTTAAACACACACTGCCATCAGCGTCTGGATGGTGATGGGCCCTGCTGCAGACCAGGTCCGACCCAGGTTTCAGCTATCCCACCCCGCAGGGACTTAAAGACACACTGCCATCAGCTTCTGGAGGCTGCTGAGCTCTACTATAGAGCAGGTCCGACCCAGGTTTCAGCTCCTGCAGCCCACTAGGACTTAAACACACACTGCCATCAGCGTCTGGATGGTGATGGGCCCTGCTGCAGACCAGGTCCGACCCAGGTATCAGCTCCTGCACCCCGCAGGGAATTGAAGACACACTGCCATCAGCTTCTGGAGGCTGCTGAGCTCTGCTATAGACCAGGTCCGACCCAGGTTTCAGCTCCTGCACCCCGCAGGGAACTAAACACACACTGCCATCTGCAACTGGAGGCTGCTGAGCCCTGCTGCAGACCAGGTCCGACCCAGGTTATGGCTCTCCCACCCCCCTGGGACTTAAACACACACAGCCATCAGCTTCTGGATGGTGATGGGCCCTGCTGCAGACCAGGTCCGACCCAGGTTTCTGCTCCTCAACCCCGCAGGGAATTAAAGACACACTGCCATCAGCTTCTGGAGGCTGCTGAGCTCCGCTGCAGGCCAGGTCCGACCCAGGTTACAGCTCTCCCACCCCGCAGGGAATTAAAGACACACTGCCATCAGCTTCTGGATGCTGCTGAGGCCTGCTATAGACCAGGTCCGACCCAGGTTTCTGCTCCTGCACCCCGCATGGACTTAAACCCACACTGCCATCGGATTCTGGAGGCTGCTGAGCCCTGATGCAGACCAGGTCCGACCCAAGTTTCAGCTCTCCCACCCCGCAGGGAACTAAACACACACTGCCATCTGCAACTGGAGGGTGATGGGCCCTGCTATAGACCAGGTCCGACCGAGGTTTCAGCTCTCCCACCCCGCAGGGACTTAAACACACACTGCCATCAGCTGCTGGAGGCTGCTGAGCCCTGCTACAGACCAGGTCCGACCCAGCTTTCAGCTCCTCCACCCCGCAGGGACCTAAAGACACACTGCCATCAGCTTCTGAGTGGTAATGGTCCCTGCTGCAGACCAGGTCCGACCCAGGTTTCAGCTCTCCCACCCCGCAGGGGATCAAACACACACTGCCATCAGCTTCTGGAGGCTGCTGAGCTCTGCTATACACCAGGTCCGACCCAGGTTTCAGCTCCTGCACCCCACTAGGAATTAAACACACACTGCCATCAGCTTCTGGAGGCTGCTGAGCTCTGCTATACACCAGGTCCGACCCAGGTTTCTGCTCCTCCACCCCGCAGGGGATTACAGACACACTGCCATCAGCTTCTGCTGGCTGCTGAGCTCTGCTGTGGACAAGGTCCGACCCGCGTTATGGCTCTCCCACCCCCCTGGGACTTAAACACACACTGCCATCAGCTTCTGCAGACTGCTGAGCGGTGCTGCAGAACAGGTCCGACCCAGGTTTCTGCTCCTCCACCCCGCAGGGAAGTAAAGACACACTGCCATCATCTTCTGGATGGTGATGGGCCCTGCTGCAGACCTGGTCCGACCCAGGTTTCAGCTCCTGCAGCCCACTAGGACTTAAACACACACTGCCATCAGCTTCTGGAAGCTAATGGGCCCTGCTGCGGGCCAGGTCCGACCCAGGTTTCTGCTCCTCCACCCCGCAGGGAACTAAACACACACTGCCGTCAGCTTCTGGAGGCTGCTGAGCCCTGCTGCAGACCAGGTCCGACCCAGGTCTCAGCTCTCCCACCCCGCAGGGACTTAAACACACACT
>NW_027223208.1:37500-39901 GCF_043380555.1 Nothobranchius furzeri | reverse complement strand
ACTACTGGTCATCCTTTAGACCTCCAGGGGGCACGGCACACCCCCCGGTAGCCGACCAAAGTGCTCTACTCGGGCCAGACTCGGACCCACGACCCGGGGTGAGAACCACAACTACTGGTCATCCTTTAGACCTCCAGGGGGCACGGCACAGCCTCCCTAGTCCGACACAAGTGCTCCACTTGGGCTATACTCGGACCCACGACCCGGGGTGAGAACCACAACTACTGGTCATCCTTTAGACCTCCAGGGGGCACGGCACAGCCTCCCTAGTCCGACACAAGTGCTCCACTTGGGCTATACTCGGACCCAAGTCCCGGGGCGAGAACCACAACTACTGGTCATCCTTTAGACCTCCAGGGGGCCCGGCACAGCCTCCCTAGTCCGACACAAGTGCTCCACTTGGGCTATACTCTGACCCAAGTCCCGGGGCGAGAACCACAACTAATGGTCATCCTTTAGACCTCCAGTGGGGCCCGGCACAGCCTCCCTAGGCCGACACAAGTGCTCCACTTGGGCTATACTCTGACCCAAGTCCCGGGGCGAGAACCACAACTAATGGTCATCCTTTAGACCTCCAGGGGGCCCGGCACAGCCTCCCTAGACCGACACAAGTGCTCCACTTGGGCTAAACTCTGACCCAAGTCCCGGGGCGAGAACCACAACTACTGGTCATCCTTTAGACCTCCAGGGGGCACGGCACAGCCTCCCTAGTCCGACACAAGTGCTCCACTTGGGCTATACTCTGACCCAAGTCCCGGGGCGAGAACCACAACTACTGGTCATCCTTTAGACCTCCAGGGGGCACGGCACAGCCTCCCTAGTCCGACACAAGTGCTCCACTTGGGCTATACTCGGACCCACGACCCGGGGCGAGAACCACAACTACTGGTCATCCTTTAGACCTCCAGGGGGCACGGCACAGCCTCCCTAGTCCGACACAAGTGCTCCACTTGGGCTATACTCTGACCCAAGTCCCGGGGCGAGAACCACAACTACTGGTCATCCTTTAGACCTCCAGGGGGCACGGCACAGCCTCCCTAGTCCGACACAAGTGCTCCACTTGGGCTATTCTCTGACCCAAGTCCCGGGGCGAGAACCACAACTACTGGTCATCCTTTAGACCTCCAGGGGGCACGGCACACCCCCCGGTAGCCGACCAAAGTGCTCTACTCGGGCCAGACTCGGACCCACGACCCGGGGTGAGAACCACAACTACTGGTCATCCTTTAGACCTCCAGGGGGCACGGCACAGCCTCCCTAGTCTGACACAAGTGCTCCACTTGGGCTATACTCGGACCCACGACCCGGGGTGAGAACCACAACTACTGGTCATCCTTTAGACCTCCAGGGGGCACGGCACAGCCTCCCTAGTCCGACACAAGTGCTCCACTTGGGCTATACTCGGACCCAAGTCCCGGGGCGAGAACCACAACTACTGGTCATCCTTTAGACCTCCAGGGGGCACGGCACACCCCCCGGTAGCCGACCAAAGTGCTCTACTCGGGCCAGACTCGGACCCACGACCCGGGGTGAGAACCACAACTACTGGTCATCCTTTAGACCTCCAGGGGGCACGGCACAGCCTCCCTAGTCCGACACAAGTGCTCCACTTGGGCTATACTCGGACCCACGACCCGGGGTGAGAACCACAACTACTGGTCATCCTTTAGACCTCCAGGGGGCACGGCACAGCCTCCCTAGTCCGACACAAGTGCTCCACTTGGGCTATACTCGGACCCAAGTCCCGGGGCGAGAACCACAACTACTGGTCATCCTTTAGACCTCCAGGGGGCCCGGCACAGCCTCCCTAGTCCGACACAAGTGCTCCACTTGGGCTATACTCTGACCCAAGTCCCGGGGCGAGAACCACAACTAATGGTCATCCTTTAGACCTCCAGTGGGGCCCGGCACAGCCTCCCTAGGCCGACACAAGTGCTCCACTTGGGCTATACTCTGACCCAAGTCCCGGGGCGAGAACCACAACTAATGGTCATCCTTTAGACCTCCAGGGGGCCCGGCACAGCCTCCCTAGACCGACACAAGTGCTCCACTTGGGCTAAACTCTGACCCAAGTCCCGGGGCGAGAACCACAACTACTGGTCATCCTTTAGACCTCCAGGGGGCACGGCACAGCCTCCCTAGTCCGACACAAGTGCTCCACTTGGGCTATACTCTGACCCAAGTCCCGGGGCGAGAACCACAACTACTGGTCATCCTTTAGACCTCCAGGGGGCACGGCACAGCCTCCCTAGTCCGACACAAGTGCTCCACTTGGGCTATACTCGGACCCACGACCCGGGGCGAGAACCACAACTACTGGTCATCCTTTAGACCTCCAGGGGGCACGGCACAGCCTCCCTAGTCCGACACAAGTGCTCCACTTGGGCTATACTCTGACCCA
>NW_027223208.1:17500-25000 GCF_043380555.1 Nothobranchius furzeri | reverse complement strand
GATGGTTGGGTGGAGGAGCAGCAGCCAGCCTCCAGCAGCTGATGGCGGGGTGCAGGAGCAGCAGCCAGCCTCCAGCAGCTGATGGCGGGGTGGAGGAGCTGCAGCCAGCCTCCAGCAGCCAGCCTCCAGCTAGTGATGGCGGGGTGGAGAAGCAGGCAGCCTCCATCAGCTGATGGCGGGGTGGAGGAGCAGAAGCCAGCCTCCAGCAGCTGATGGCGGGGTGCAGGAGCTGCAGCCAGCGTCCAGCAGCTGATGGTGGGGTGGAGGAGCTGCAGCCAGCCTCCAGCAGCCAGCCTCCAGCAGCTGATGGCGGGGTGCAGGAGCAGCAGCCAGCCTCCAGCAGCTGATGGCGGGGTGGAGGAGCAGCAGCCAGCCTCCAGCAGCCAGCCTCCAGCTGCTGATGGCGGGGTGGAGGAACAGAAGCCTCCAGCAGCTGATGGCAGGGTGCAGGAGCAGCAGCCAGCCTCCAGCTGGTGATGGCGGGGTGGAGGAGCTGAAACCTGGGTCGGACCTGGTCTGCAGCAGGGCCCATTACCACTCAGAAGCTGATGGCAGTGTGTGTTTAGGTCCCTGCGGGGTGGATGAGCTGAAACCTGGGTCAGACTTGGTGTGCAGCAGGGCTCAGCACCCTCCAGAAGCCGATGACAGTGTGTCTTTAACTCCCTGCCTGGTGGGAGAGCTGAAAGCTGGGTCGGACCTGGTCTTTAGCAGAGCTCAGCAGCCTCCAGAAGCTGATGGCAGTGTGTGTTTCATCCCCTGCGGGGTGGGAGAGCTGAAACGTGGGTCGGACCTGGTCTGCAGCAGGGCCCATCACCATCCAGAAGCTGACGGCGGTGTGTGTTTAAGTCCCTGCGGGGTGGGAGAGCCATAACCTGGGTCGGACCTGGTCTGCAGCAGAGCTCAGCAGCCTCCAGAACCTGATGGCAGTGTGTCTTTAATCCACTGCGGGGTGCAGGAGCTGAAACCTGGGTCGGACCTGGTCTGCAGCAGGGCTCAGCAGCCAGCAGAAGGTGATGGCAGTGTGTGTTTAGTTCCCTGCGGGGTGCAGGAGCTGAAACCTGGGTCGGACCTGGTCTGCAGCAGAGCTCAGCAGCCAGCAGAAGCTGATGGCAGTGTGTGTTTAATTCCCTGCCTGGTGGGAGAGCTGTAACCCGGGTCGGACTTGGTCTGCAGCAGGGCCCATCACCATCCAGAAGCTGATGGCAGTGTGTCTTTAATTCCCTGCGGGGTGGAGGAGCAGAAACCTGGGTCGGACCTGGTCTATAGCAGAGCTCAGCAGCCTCCAGCAGCTGATGGCAGTGTGTGTTTAAGTCCCTGCCTGGTGTGAGAGCTGAAACCTGGGTCGGACCTGGTCTATAGCAGAGCTCAGCAGCCTCCAGCAGCTGATGGCTGCGTGTGTTTAAGTCCCTGCGGGGTGCAGGAGCTGAAACCTGGGTCGGACCTGGTCTATGGCAGAGCTCAGCAGCCTCCAGAAGCTGATGGCAGCGTGCCTCTAAGTCCCTGCCTGGTGGGAGAGCTGAAACCTGGGTCGGACCTGGTCTATAGCAGAGCTCAGCAGCCTCCAGCAGCTGATGGCTGCGTGTGTTTAAGTCCCTGCGGGGTGCAGGAGCTGAAACCTGGGTCGGACCTGGTCTATGGCAGAGCTCAGCAGCCTCCAGAAGCTGATGGCAGCGTGCCTCTAAGTCCCTGCCTGGTGGGAGAGCTGAAACCTGGGTCGGACATGGTCTGCAGCAGGGCTCGGCAGCCTCCAGAAGCTGATGGCAGTGTGTGTTTAAGTCCCTGCCTGGTAGGAGAGCTGAAACCTGGGTCGGACCTGGTCTATAGAAGAGCTCAGCAGCCTCCAGCAGCTGATTGCAGTGTGTGTTTAAGTCCCTGCCTGGTGGGAGAGCTGATATCCGGGTCGGACCTGGTCCACAGCAGGGCCCATCACCCTCCAGAAGCTGGTGGCAGTGTGTGTTTAAGTCCCTGCGGGGTGCAGGAGCTGAAAGCTGGGTCGGACCTGGTCTGCAGCAGAGCTCAGCAGCCTCCAGTTGCTGATGGCAGTGTGTGTTTAAGTCCCTGCCTGGTGGGAGAGCTGAAACCTGGGTCGGACCTGGTCTATAGCAGAGCTCAGCAGCCTCCAGCTGCTGATGGCGTGGTGGAGGAGCAGCAGCAGCAGCAGCCAGCCTCCAGCAGCCAGCCAGCCCCCAGCAGCTGATGGCGGGGTGGAGGAGCGGAAGCCAGCCTCCAGCAGCTTATGGCGGGGTGGAGGAGCTGAAACCTGGGTCGGACCTGGTCTATAGTAGAGCTCCGCAGCCTCCAGACGCTGATGGCGGTGTGTCTTTAAGACCCTGCCTGGTGGGAGAGCTGAAACCTGGGTCGGACCTGGTCTGTAACAGAGCTCAGCAGCCTCCAGAAGCTGATGGCAGTGTGTGTTTAGTTCCCTGCGGGGTGGAGGAGCAGAAACCTGGGTCGCACCTGGTCTATAGAAGAGCTCAGCAGCCTCCAGAAGCTGATATCAGTGTGTGTTTAAGTCCCTGCGGGGTGGGAGAGCTGAGACCTGGGTCGGACCTGGTCTGCAGCAGGGCTCAGCAGCCTCCAGAAGCTGACGGCAGTGTGTGTTTAAGTCCCTGCCTGGTGTGAGAGCTGAAACCTGGGTCGGACCTGGTCTATAGCAGAGCTCAGCAGCCTCCAGCAGCTGATGGCTGCGTGTGTTTAAGTCCCTGCGGGGTGCAGGAGCTGAAACCTGGGTCGGACCTGGTCTATGGCAGAGCTCAGCAGCCTCCAGCAGCTGATGGCAGTGTGTGTTTAAGTCCCTGCCTGGTGGGAGAGCTGAAACCTGGGTCGGACCTGGTCTATAGCAGAGCTCAGCAGCCTCCAGCAGCTGATGGCAGTGTGTGTTTGATCCCCTGCGGGGTGGGAGAGCTGAAACTTGGGTCGGACCTGGTCTGCATCAGGGCTCAGCAGCCTCCAGAATCCGATGGCAGTGTGGGTTTAAGTCCATGCGGGGTGCAGGAGCAGAAACCTGGGTCGGACCTGGTCTATAGCAGGCCTCAGCAGCATCGAGAAGCTGATGGCAGTGTGTCTTTAATTCCCTGCGGGGTGGGAGAGCTGTAACCTGGGTCGGACCTGGCCTGCAGCGGAGCTCAGCAGCCTCCAGAAGCTGATGGCAGTGTGTCTTTAATTCCCTGCGGGGTTGAGGAGCAGAAACCTGGGTCGGACCTGGTCTGCAGCAGGGCCCATCACCATCCAGAAGCTGATGGCTGTGTGTGTTTAAGTCCCAGGGGGGTGGGAGAGCCATAACCTGGGTCGGACCTGGTCTGCAGCAGGGCTCAGCAGCCTCCAGTTGCAGATGGCAGTGTGTGTTTAGTTCCCTGCGGGGTGCAGGAGCTGAAACCTGGGTCGGACCTGGTCTATAGCAGAGCTCAGCAGCCTCCAGAAGCTGATGGCAGTGTGTCTTCAATTCCCTGCGGGGTGCAGGAGCTGATACCTGGGTCGGACCTGGTCTGCAGCAGGGCCCATCACCATCCAGACGCTGATGGCAGTGTGTGTTTAAGTCCTAGTGGGCTGCAGGAGCTGAAACCTGGGTCGGACCTGCTCTATAGTAGAGCTCAGCAGCCTCCAGAAGCTGATGGCAGTGTGTCTTTAAGTCCCTGCGGGGTGGGATAGCTGAAACCTGGGTCGGACCTGGTCTGCAGCAGGGCCCATCACCCTCCAGAAGCTGTTGGCAGTGTGTCTTCCATTCCTAGTGGGGCAGGGGAGCAAAGACCTGGGCAGAGGAGCGCCTGTCTGCATCCGATCCGGCCCCTCAGCAGCCCGCCGTGAGCCTTAGAGAACCCCCCCCCCCCCCCCCCCCAGCGGGCTCCAGGAACCGGGCCCTGCGTCGGACCCAGCTCAGGCAGGCCCTCCCTCGGGCCCTGCAGCAGGTGGCCCCGTCTATGCAGTCGAAAACCCCGCGAAAATCGGTGTAGAAACGCCCGAGAGGCGTGGTGCGGTTCCCCCGGCCGGTACCGGGTCCGGACCGGTCCGGAAGTCCACCCAGAACACTGCCTGGGGCTTCTGGGCGGCTCCCCAGGCGCAGGCAGTCGAAAACCGCGTGAAAATCGGTTCAGAATTGACAAAACGGCGACCTCGTCGCTCCAAAAACTAAGTCCAAACTAAGCCTTTCGCTTATCGCTTAACGCTTAAGGCGGTCGGCCTTATGGCCAGTAAATGAAAAGTGCCTGCGCCCCTGGAGGTTTTGGAAGGTGCGAGCGATGACCATGCTCGGGTTAGTAGGTGAGGCCATCGGAAAACCAGCGTGAGTTGGCGGGTTTGGGTGGCAATCTATTCCAGGCAGAGTCGACTATCTCTGGGCATCAATTTTGGGATTTTTCCGGCTCTGGTTCTGGGAGAAACGCAGGGGCAAAGTGCACGAGCCGCGGCCGATTTTGGTGGCCTGTCCCTGGGCACAAAGTCTGAGGAGTGTGGGCCTGGTTCTCCGAAAAATACCAGTCTGCTGGAGCTCACTCCCATGGCTCCAGGGGGCACGGCACACCCCCCGGTAGCCGACCAAAGTGATCTACTCGGGCCAGACTCGGACCCACGACCCGGGGTGAGAACCACAACTACTGGTCATCCTTTTGACCTCCAGGGGGCGCGGCAGAGCCTCCCCAGTCCGACGCAAGTGCCCCACTTGGGCCATACTCAGACCCACGGCCCGGGGCGAGAACCACAACTACTGGTCATCCTTTAGACCTCCAGGGGGCCCGGCACAGCCTCCCTAGACCGACACAAGTGCTCCACTTTGGCTGTACTCTGACCCAAGTCCCGGTGCGAGAACCACAACTACTGGTCATCCTTTAGACCTCCAGGGGGCCCGGCACAGCCTCCCTAGGCCGACACAAGTGCTCCACTTGGGCTATACTCTGACCCAAGTCCCGGGGCGAGAACCACAACTACTGGTCATCCTTTTGACCTCATGGTCATCCTTTAGACCTCCGGGGGGCACGGCACAGCCTCCCTAGTCCGACACAAGTGCTCCACTTGGGCTATACTCTGACCCAAGTCCCGGGGCGAGAACCACAACTACTGGTCATCCTTTAGACCTCCAGGGGGCACGGCACACCCCCCGGTAGCCGACCAAAGTGCTCTACTCGGGCCAGACTCGGATCCACGACCTGGGGTGAGAACCACAACTACTGGTCATCCTTTAGACCTCCAGGGGGCACGGCACAGCCTCCCTAGTCTGACACAAGTGCTCCACTTGGGCTATACTCGGACCCACGACCCGGGGTGAGAACCACAACTACTGGTCATCCTTTAGACCTCCAGGGGGCACGGCACAGCCTCCCTAGTCCGACACAAGTGCTCCACTTGGGCTATACTCGGACCCAAGTCCCGGGGCGAGAACCACAACTACTGGTCATCCTTTAGACCTCCAGGGGGCACGGCACACCCCCCGGTAGCCGACCAAAGTGCTCTACTCGGGCCAGACTCGGACCCACGACCCGGGGTGAGAACCACAACTACTGGTCATCCTTTAGACCTCCAGGGGGCACGGCACAGCCTCCCTAGTCCGACACAAGTGCTCCACTTGGGCTATACTCGGACCCACGACCCGGGGTGAGAACCACAACTACTGGTCATCCTTTAGACCTCCAGGGGGCACGGCACAGCCTCCCTAGTCCGACACAAGTGCTCCACTTGGGCTATACTCTGACCCAAGTCCCGGGGCGAGAACCACAACTACTGGTCATCCTTTAGACCTCCAGGGGGCACGGCACAGCCTCCCTAGTCCGACACAAGTGCTCCACTTGGGCTATACTCGGACCCACGACCCGGGGCGAGAACCACAACTACTGGTCATCCTTTAGACCTCCAGGGGGCACGGCACAGCCTCCCTAGTCCGACACAAGTGCTCCACTTGGGCTATACTCTGACCCAAGTCCCGGGGCGAGAACCACAACTACTGGTCATCCTTTAGACCTCCAGGGGGCACGGCACAGCCTCCCTAGTCCGACACAAGTGCTCCACTTGGGCTATTCTCTGACCCAAGTCCCGGGGCGAGAACCACAACTACTGGTCATCCTTTAGACCTCCAGGGGGCACGGCACACCCCCCGGTAGCCGACCAAAGTGCTCTACTCGGGCCAGACTCGGACCCACGACCCGGGGTGAGAACCACAACTACTGGTCATCCTTTAGACCTCCAGGGGGCACGGCACAGCCTCCCTAGTCTGACACAAGTGCTCCACTTGGGCTATACTCGGACCCACGACCCGGGGTGAGAACCACAACTACTGGTCATCCTTTAGACCTCCAGGGGGCACGGCACAGCCTCCCTAGTCCGACACAAGTGCTCCACTTGGGCTATACTCGGACCCAAGTCCCGGGGCGAGAACCACAACTACTGGTCATCCTTTAGACCTCCAGGGGGCACGGCACACCCCCCGGTAGCCGACCAAAGTGCTCTACTCGGGCCAGACTCGGACCCACGACCCGGGGTGAGAACCACAACTACTGGTCATCCTTTAGACCTCCAGGGGGCACGGCACAGCCTCCCTAGTCCGACACAAGTGCTCCACTTGGGCTATACTCGGACCCACGACCCGGGGTGAGAACCACAACTACTGGTCATCCTTTAGACCTCCAGGGGGCACGGCACAGCCTCCCTAGTCCGACACAAGTGCTCCACTTGGGCTATACTCGGACCCAAGTCCCGGGGCGAGAACCACAACTACTGGTCATCCTTTAGACCTCCAGGGGGCCCGGCACAGCCTCCCTAGTCCGACACAAGTGCTCCACTTGGGCTATACTCTGACCCAAGTCCCGGGGCGAGAACCACAACTAATGGTCATCCTTTAGACCTCCAGTGGGGCCCGGCACAGCCTCCCTAGGCCGACACAAGTGCTCCACTTGGGCTATACTCTGACCCAAGTCCCGGGGCGAGAACCACAACTAATGGTCATCCTTTAGACCTCCAGGGGGCCCGGCACAGCCTCCCTAGACCGACACAAGTGCTCCACTTGGGCTAAACTCTGACCCAAGTCCCGGGGCGAGAACCACAACTACTGGTCATCCTTTAGACCTCCAGGGGGCACGGCACAGCCTCCCTAGTCCGACACAAGTGCTCCACTTGGGCTATACTCTGACCCAAGTCCCGGGGCGAGAACCACAACTACTGGTCATCCTTTAGACCTCCAGGGGGCACGGCACAGCCTCCCTAGTCCGACACAAGTGCTCCACTTGGGCTATACTCGGACCCACGACCCGGGGCGAGAACCACAACTACTGGTCATCCTTTAGACCTCCAGGGGGCACGGCACAGCCTCCCTAGTCCGACACAAGTGCTCCACTTGGGCTATACTCTGACCCAAGTCCCGGGGCGAGAACCACAACTACTGGTCATCCTTTAGACCTCCAGGGGGCACGGCACAGCCTCCCTAGTCCGACACAAGTGCTCCACTTGGGCTATTCTCTGACCCAAGTCCCGGGGCGAGAACCACAACTACTGGTCATCCTTTAGACCTCCAGGGGGCAC
>NW_027223208.1:0-5000 GCF_043380555.1 Nothobranchius furzeri | reverse complement strand
AGCTGATGGCGGGGTGGAGGAGCAGAAGCCAGCCTCCAGCAGCTGATGGCGGGGTGCAGGAGCTGCAGCCAGCGTCCAGCAGCTGATGGTGGGGTGGAGGAGCTGCAGCCAGCCTCCAGCAGCCAGCCTCCAGCAGCTGATGGCGGGGTGCAGGAGCAGCAGCCAGCCTCCAGCAGCTGATGGCGGGGTGGAGGAGCAGCAGCCAGCCTCCAGCAGCCAGCCTCCAGCTGCTGATGGCGGGGTGGAGGAACAGAAGCCTCCAGCAGCTGATGGCAGGGTGCAGGAGCAGCAGCCAGCCTCCAGCTGGTGATGGCGGGGTGGAGGAGCTGAAACCTGGGTCGGACCTGGTCTGCAGCAGGGCCCATTACCACTCAGAAGCTGATGGCAGTGTGTGTTTAGGTCCCTGCGGGGTGGATGAGCTGAAACCTGGGTCAGACTTGGTGTGCAGCAGGGCTCAGCACCCTCCAGAAGCCGATGACAGTGTGTCTTTAACTCCCTGCCTGGTGGGAGAGCTGAAAGCTGGGTCGGACCTGGTCTTTAGCAGAGCTCAGCAGCCTCCAGAAGCTGATGGCAGTGTGTGTTTCATCCCCTGCGGGGTGGGAGAGCTGAAACGTGGGTCGGACCTGGTCTGCAGCAGGGCCCATCACCATCCAGAAGCTGACGGCGGTGTGTGTTTAAGTCCCTGCGGGGTGGGAGAGCCATAACCTGGGTCGGACCTGGTCTGCAGCAGAGCTCAGCAGCCTCCAGAACCTGATGGCAGTGTGTCTTTAATCCACTGCGGGGTGCAGGAGCTGAAACCTGGGTCGGACCTGGTCTGCAGCAGGGCTCAGCAGCCAGCAGAAGGTGATGGCAGTGTGTGTTTAGTTCCCTGCGGGGTGCAGGAGCTGAAACCTGGGTCGGACCTGGTCTGCAGCAGAGCTCAGCAGCCAGCAGAAGCTGATGGCAGTGTGTGTTTAATTCCCTGCCTGGTGGGAGAGCTGTAACCCGGGTCGGACTTGGTCTGCAGCAGGGCCCATCACCATCCAGAAGCTGATGGCAGTGTGTCTTTAATTCCCTGCGGGGTGGAGGAGCAGAAACCTGGGTCGGACCTGGTCTATAGCAGAGCTCAGCAGCCTCCAGCAGCTGATGGCAGTGTGTGTTTAAGTCCCTGCCTGGTGTGAGAGCTGAAACCTGGGTCGGACCTGGTCTATAGCAGAGCTCAGCAGCCTCCAGCAGCTGATGGCTGCGTGTGTTTAAGTCCCTGCGGGGTGCAGGAGCTGAAACCTGGGTCGGACCTGGTCTATGGCAGAGCTCAGCAGCCTCCAGAAGCTGATGGCAGCGTGCCTCTAAGTCCCTGCCTGGTGGGAGAGCTGAAACCTGGGTCGGACCTGGTCTATAGCAGAGCTCAGCAGCCTCCAGCAGCTGATGGCTGCGTGTGTTTAAGTCCCTGCGGGGTGCAGGAGCTGAAACCTGGGTCGGACCTGGTCTATGGCAGAGCTCAGCAGCCTCCAGAAGCTGATGGCAGCGTGCCTCTAAGTCCCTGCCTGGTGGGAGAGCTGAAACCTGGGTCGGACATGGTCTGCAGCAGGCTCGGCAGCCTCCAGAAGCTGATGGCAGTGTGTGTTTTAAGTCCCTGCCTGGTAGGAGAGCTGAAACCTGGGTCGGACCTGGTCTATAGAAGAGCTCAGCAGCCTCCAGCAGCTGATTGCAGTGTGTGTTTAAGTCCCTGCCTGGTGGGAGAGCTGATATCCGGGTCGGACCTGGTCCACAGCAGGGCCCATCACCCTCCAGAAGCTGGTGGCAGTGTGTGTTTAAGTCCCTGCGGGGTGCAGGAGCTGAAAGCTGGGTCGGACCTGGTCTGCAGCAGAGCTCAGCAGCCTCCAGTTGCTGATGGCAGTGTGTGTTTAAGTCCCTGCCTGGTGGGAGAGCTGAAACCTGGGTCGGACCTGGTCTATAGCAGAGCTCAGCAGCCTCCAGCTGCTGATGGCGTGGTGGAGGAGCAGCAGCAGCAGCAGCCAGCCTCCAGCAGCCAGCCAGCCCCCAGCAGCTGATGGCGGGGTGGAGGAGCGGAAGCCAGCCTCCAGCAGCTTATGGCGGGGTGGAGGAGCTGAAACCTGGGTCGGACCTGGTCTATAGTAGAGCTCCGCAGCCTCCAGACGCTGATGGCGGTGTGTCTTTAAGACCCTGCCTGGTGGGAGAGCTGAAACCTGGGTCGGACCTGGTCTGTAACAGAGCTCAGCAGCCTCCAGAAGCTGATGGCAGTGTGTGTTTAGTTCCCTGCGGGGTGGAGGAGCAGAAACCTGGGTCGCACCTGGTCTATAGAAGAGCTCAGCAGCCTCCAGAAGCTGATATCAGTGTGTGTTTAAGTCCCTGCGGGGTGGGAGAGCTGAGACCTGGGTCGGACCTGGTCTGCAGCAGGGCTCAGCAGCCTCCAGAAGCTGACGGCAGTGTGTGTTTAAGTCCCTGCCTGGTGTGAGAGCTGAAACCTGGGTCGGACCTGGTCTATAGCAGAGCTCAGCAGCCTCCAGCAGCTGATGGCTGCGTGTGTTTAAGTCCCTGCGGGGTGCAGGAGCTGAAACCTGGGTCGGACCTGGTCTATGGCAGAGCTCAGCAGCCTCCAGCAGCTGATGGCAGTGTGTGTTTAAGTCCCTGCCTGGTGGGAGAGCTGAAACCTGGGTCGGACCTGGTCTATAGCAGAGCTCAGCAGCCTCCAGCAGCTGATGGCAGTGTGTGTTTGATCCCCTGCGGGGTGGGAGAGCTGAAACTTGGGTCGGACCTGGTCTGCATCAGGGCTCAGCAGCCTCCAGAATCCGATGGCAGTGTGGGTTTAAGTCCATGCGGGGTGCAGGAGCAGAAACCTGGGTCGGACCTGGTCTATAGCAGGCCTCAGCAGCATCGAGAAGCTGATGGCAGTGTGTCTTTAATTCCCTGCGGGGTGGGAGAGCTGTAACCTGGGTCGGACCTGGCCTGCAGCGGAGCTCAGCAGCCTCCAGAAGCTGATGGCAGTGTGTCTTTAATTCCCTGCGGGGTTGAGGAGCAGAAACCTGGGTCGGACCTGGTCTGCAGCAGGGCCATCACCATCCAGAAGCTGATGGCTGTGTGTGTTTAAGTCCCAGGGGGGTGGGAGAGCCATAACCTGGGTCGGACCTGGTCTGCAGCAGGGCTCAGCAGCCTCCAGTTGCAGATGGCAGTGTGTGTTTAGTTCCCTGCGGGGTGCAGGAGCTGAAACCTGGGTCGGACCTGGTCTATAGCAGAGCTCAGCAGCCTCCAGAAGCTGATGGCAGTGTGTCTTCAATTCCCTGCGGGGTGCAGGAGCTGATACCTGGGTCGGACCTGGTCTGCAGCAGGGCCCATCACCATCCAGACGCTGATGGCAGTGTGTGTTTAAGTCCTAGTGGGCTGCAGGAGCTGAAACCTGGGTCGGACCTGCTCTATAGTAGAGCTCAGCAGCCTCCAGAAGCTGATGGCAGTGTGTCTTTAAGTCCCTGCGGGGTGGGATAGCTGAAACCTGGGTCGGACCTGGTCTGCAGCAGGGCCCATCACCCTCCAGAAGCTGTTGGCAGTGTGTCTTCCATTCCTAGTGGGGCAGGGGAGCAAAGACCTGGGCAGAGGAGCGCCTGTCTGCATCCGATCCGGCCCCTCAGCAGCCCGCCGTGAGCCTTAGAGAACCCCCCCCCCCCCCCCCCCCCAGCGGGCTCCAGGAACCGGGCCCTGCGTCGGACCCAGCTCAGGCAGGCCCTTCCCTCGGGCCCTGCAGCAGGTGGCCCCGTCTATGCAGTCGAAAACCCCGCGAAAATCGGTGTAGAAACGCCCGAGAGGCGTGGTGCGGTTCCCCCGGCCGGTACCGGGTCCGGACCGGTCCGGAAGTCCACCCAGAACACTGCCTGGGGCTTCTGGGCGGCTCCCCAGGCGCAGGCAGTCGAAAACCGCGTGAAAATCGGTTCAGAATTGACAAAACGGCGACCTCGTCGCTCCAAAAACTAAGTCCAAACTAAGCCTTTCGCTTATCGCTTAACGCTTAAGGCGGTCGGCCTTATGGCCAGTAAATGAAAAGTGCCTGCGCCCCTGGAGGTTTTGGAAGGTGCGAGCGATGACCATGCTCGGTTTAGTAGGTGAGGCCATCGGAAACCAGCGTGAGTTGGCGGGTTTGGGTGGCAATCTATTCCAGGCAGAGTCGACTATCTCTGGGCATCAATTTTGGGATTTTTCCGGCTCTGGTTCTGGGAGAAACGCAGGGGCAAAGTGCACGAGCCGCGGCCGATTTTGGTGGCCTGTCCCTGGCACAAAGTCTGAGGAGTGTGGGCCTGGTTCTCCGAAAAATACCAGTCTGCTGGAGCTCACTCCCATGGCTCCAGGGGGCACGGCACACCCCCCGGTAGCCGACCAAAGTGATCTACTCGGGCCAGACTCGGACCCACGACCCGGGGTGAGAACCACAACTACTGGTCATCCTTTTGACCTCCAGGGGGCGCGGCAGAGCCTCCCCAGTCCGACGCAAGTGCCCCACTTGGGCCATACTCAGACCCACGGCCCGGGGCGAGAACCACAACTACTGGTCATCCTTTAGACCTCCAGGGGGCCCGGCACAGCCTCCCTAGACCGACACAAGTGCTCCACTTTGGCTGTACTCTGACCCAAGTCCCGGTGCGAGAACCACAACTACTGGTCATCCTTTAGACCTCCAGGGGGCCCGGCACAGCCTCCCTAGGCCGACACAAGTGCTCCACTTGGGCTATACTCTGACCCAAGTCCCGGGGCGAGAACCACAACTACTGGTCATCCTTTTGACCTCATGGTCATCCTTTAGACCTCCGGGGGGCACGGCACAGCCTCCCTAGTCCGACACAAGTGCTCCACTTGGGCTATACTCTGACCCAAGTCCCGGGGCGAGAACCACAACTACTGGTCATCCTTTAGACCTCCAGGGGGCACGGCACACCCCCCGGTAGCCGACCAAAGTGCTCTACTCGGGCCAGACTCGGACCCACGACCCGGGGTGAGAACCACAACTACTGGTCATA
>NW_027223207.1:37500-40025 GCF_043380555.1 Nothobranchius furzeri | reverse complement strand
TGAGGCTGCCTGCAGCTCCTGCGCCCCGCCATCAGCTGCTGGAGGCTGGCTGCTGCTCCTGCACCCTGCCATCAGCTGTTCGAGGCTGGCTGCAGCTCCTCCACCCCACCATCACCAGCTGGAGGCTGGTTGCAGCTCCTGCACCCCGTCATCAGCAGCTGGAGGCTGCCTGCTGCTCCTGCACCCCGCCATCAGCTGCTGGAGGCTGCCTGCAGCTCCTGCACCCCGCCATCATTTGCTGGAGGCTGGCTGCAGCTCCTGCAACCCGCCATCAGCTGCTGGAGGCTGGCTGCTGCTCCTCCACCCCACCATGACCTGCTGGAGGCTGGCTGCAGCTCCTTCACACCGCCATCAGCTGATGGATGCTGGCTGAACGCTGGAGGCTGGCTGCTGCTCCCACACACCGCCATCAGCTCCTGGAGGCTGGCTGGCTGCTGGAGGCTGTCTGCTGCTGCTCCTCCACCCCGCCATCACCAGCTGGAGGCTGGCTGCTGGAGGCTGGCTGCAGCTCCTGCACCCCACCATCAGCTGCTGGAGGCTGGCTTCTGCTCCTCCACCCCGCCATCAGCTGCTGGGGGCTGGCTGCTGGAGGCTGGCTGCAGCTCCTCCACCCCGCCATCACCAGCTGGAGGCTGGTTGCAGCTCCTGCACCCCGCCATCAGCTGCTGGAGGCTGCCTGCTGCTCCTGCACCCCGCCATCAGCTGCTGGAGGCTGCCTGCACCTCCTGCACCCCGCCATCAGCTGCTGGAGGCTGGCTTCTGCTCCTCCACCCCGCCATCAGCTGATGGAGGCTGCCTGCTTCTCCACCCCGCCATCACTAGCTGGAGGCTGGCTGCTGGAGGCTGGCTGCAGCTCCTCCACCCCGCCATCAGCTGCTGGAGGCTGCCTGCAGCTCCTGCACCCCGCCATCACCAGCTGGAGGCTGGCTTCTGCTCCTCCACCCCGCCATCAGCTGATGGAGGCTGCCTGCTTCTCCACCCCGCCATCACTAGCTGGAGGCTGGCTGCTGGAGGCTGGCTGCAGCTCCTCCACCCCGCCATCAGCTGCTGGAGGCTGGCTGCTGCTCCTGCACCCCGCCATCAGCTGCTGGAGGCTGGCTGCTGCTCCTCCACCCAACCATCAGCTGCTGGACGCTGGCTGCAGCTCCTCCACCCCACCATCAGCTGCTGGACGCTGGCTGCAGCTCCTCCACCCCGCCATCAGCTGCTGGAGGCTGCCTGCAGCTCCTGCACCCCGCCATCAGCTGCTGGAGGCTGCCTGCAGCTCCTGCACCCCGCCATCACCAGCTGGAGGCTGGCTTCTGCTCCTCCACCCCGCCATCAGCTGATGGAGGCTGCCTGCTTCTCCACCCCGCCATCACTAGCTGGAGGCTGGCTGCTGGAGGCTGGCTGCTGCTCCTCCACCCAACCATCAGCTGCTGGACGCTGGCTGCAGCTCCTCCACCCCACCATCAGCTGCTGGACGCTGGCTGCAGCTCCTGCACCCCGCCATCAGCTGCTGGAGGCTGGCTTCTGCTCCTCCACCCCGCCATCAGCTGCTGGAGGCTGCCTGCTGCTCCTGCACCCCGCCATCAGCTGCTGGAGGCTGGCTGCTGCTCCTGCACCCCGCCATCAGCTGCTGGAGGCTGGCTGCTGGAGGCTGGCTGCAGCTCCTCCACCCCACCATCAGCTGCTGGACGCTGGCTGCAGCTCCTCCACCCCACCATCAGCTGCTGGACGCTGGCTGCAGCTCCTGCACCCCGCCATCAGCTGCTGGAGGCTGGCTTCTGCTCCTCCACCCCGCCATCAGCTGACGGAGGCTGCCTGCTTCTCCACCCCGCCATCACTAGCTGGAGGCTGGCTGCTGGAGGCTGGCTGCAGCTCCTCCACCCCACCATCAGCTGCTGGACGCTGGCTGCAGCTCCTGCACCCCGCCATCAGCTGCTGGAGGCTGGCTTCTGCTCCTCCACCCCGCCATCAGCTGACGGAGGCTGCCTGCTTCTCCACCCCGCCATCACTAGCTGGAGGCTGGCTGCTGGAGGCTGGCTGCAGCTCCTCCACCCCGCCATCAGCTGCTGGAGGCTGGCTGCTGCTCCTGCACCCCGCCATCAGCTGCTGGACGCTGGCTGCAGCTCCTCCACCCCGCCATCACCAGCTGGAGGCTGCCTGCTGCTCTTCCACCCCGCCATCAGCTGATGGACGCTGGCTGCAGCTCCTCCACCCCGCCATCAGCTGCTGGAGGCTGGCTGGCCGCTGGAGGCTGGCTGCTGCTCCCACACACCGCCATCAGCTGCTGGAGGCTGGCTGGCTGCTGGAGGCTGGCTGCTGCTGCTCCTCCTCCCCGCCATCACCAGCTGGAGGCTGGCTGCTGCTCCTACACCCCGCCATCAGCTGATGGAGGCTGCCTGCTCCTCCGCCCCGCCATCACCAGCTGGAGGCTGGCTGCTGGAGGCTGGCTGCAGCTCCTTCACCCCGCCATCACCAGCTGGAGGCTGGCTTCTGCTCCTGCACCCCGCCATCAGCTGCTGGAGGCTGGCTTCTGCTCC
>NW_027223207.1:15000-25000 GCF_043380555.1 Nothobranchius furzeri | reverse complement strand
TCAGAGTACAGCCCAAGTGGAGCACTTGTGTCGGTCTAGGGAGGCTGTGCCGGGCCCCCTGGAGGTCTAAAGGATGACCATGAGGTCAAAAGGATGACCAGTAGTTGTGGTTCTCGCCCCGGGACTTGGGTCAGAGTATAGCCCAAGTGGAGCACTTGTGTCGGACTAGGGAGGCTGTGCCGTGCCCCCTGGAGGTCTAAAGGATGACCAGTAGTTGTGGTTCTCGCCCCGGGACTTGGGTCAGAGTATAGCCCAAGTGGAGCACTTGTGTCGGCCTAGGGAGGCTGTGCCGGGCCCCCTGGAGGTCTAAAGGATGACCATGAGGTCAAAAGGATGACCAGTAGTTGTGGTTCTCGCCCCGGGACTTGGGTCAGAGTATAGCCCAAGTGGAGCACTTGTGTCGGACTAGGGAGGCTGTGCCGTGCCCCCTGGAGGTCTAAAGGATGACCAGTAGTTGTGGTTCTCGCCCCGGGACTTGGGTCAGAGTATAGCCCAAGTGGAGCACTTGTGTCGGACTAGGGAGGCTGTGCCGTGCCCCCTGGAGGTCTAAAGGATGACCAGTAGTTGTGGTTCTCGCCCCGGGACTTGGGTCATAGTATAGCCCAAGTGGAGCACTTGGGTCGGACTAGGGAGGCTGTGTCGTGCCCCCTGGAGGTCTAAAGGATGACCAGTAGTTGTGGTTCTCGCCCCGGGACTTGGGTCAGAGAATAGCCCAAGTGGGACACTTGTGTCGGACTAGGGAGGCTCTGCCGTGCCCCCTGGAGGTCTAAAGGATGACCAGTAGTTGTGGTTCTCGCCCCGGGACTTGGGTCAGAGTATAGCCCAAGTGGAGCACTTGTGTCGGACTAGGGAGGCTGTGCCGTGCCCCCTGGAGGTCTAAAGGATGACCATTAGTTGTGGTTCTCGCCCCGGGACTTGGGTCAGAGTACAGCCCAAGTGGAGCACTTGCGTCGGACTAGGGAGGCTGTGCCGGGCCCCCTGGAGGTCTAAAGGATGACCAGTAGTTGTGGTTCTCGCCCCGGGCCGTGGGTCTGAGTATGGCCCAAGTGGGACACTTGTGTCGGACTAGGGAGGCTCTGCCGTGCCCCCTTGAGGTCTAAAGGATGACCAGTAGTTGTGGTTCTCGCCCCGGGACTTGGGTCATAGTATAGCCCAAGTGGGACACTTGTGTCGGACTAGGGAGGCTCTGCCGTGCCCCCTTGAGGTCTAAAGGATGACCATGAGGTCAAAAGGATGACCAGTAGTTGTGGTTCTCGCCCCGGGACTTGGGTCAGAGTATGGCCCAAGTGGTGCACTTGTGTCGGTCTAGGGAGGCTGTGCCGGTCCCCCTGGAGGTCTAAAGGATGACCAGTAGTTGTGGTTCTCGCCCCGGGACTTGGGTCAGAGTATAGCCCAAGTGGAGCACTTGTGTCGGACTAGGGAGGCTGTGCCGGGCCCCCTGGAGGTCTAAAGGATGACCAGTAGTTGTGGTTCTCACCCCGGGTCGTGGGTCCGAGTCTGGCCCGAGTAGAGCACTTTGGTCGGCTACCGGGGGGTGTGCCGTGCCCCCTGGAGGTCTAAAGGATGACCAGTAGTTGTGGTTCTCGCCCCGGGACTTGGGTCAGAGTATAGCCCAAGTGGAGCACTTGTGTCGGCCTAGGGAGGCTGTGCCGGGCCCCCTGGAGATCTAAAGGATGACCATGAGGTCAAAAGGATGACCAGTAGTTGTGGTTCTCGCCCCGGGACTTGGGTCAGAGTATAGCCCAAGTGGAGCACTTGTGTCGGCCTAGGGAGGCTGTGCCGGGCCCCCTGGAGGTCTAAAGGATGACCAGTAGTTGTGGTTCTCGCACCGGGACTTGGGTCAGAGTACAGCCCAAGTGGAGCACTTGTGTCGGTCTAGGGAGGCTGTGCCGGGCCCCCTGGAGGTCTAAAGGATGACCAGTAGTTGTGGTTCTCGCCCCGGGCCGTGGGTCTGAGTATGGCCCAAGTGGGGCACTTGCGTCGGACTGGGGAGGCTCTGCCGCGCCCCCTGGAGGTCAAAAGGATGACCAGTAGTTGTGGTTCTCACCCCGGGTCGTGGGTCCGAGTCTGGCCCGAGTAGAGCACTTTGGTCGGCTACCGGGGGGTGTGCCGTGCCCCCTGGAGCCATGGGAGTGAGCTCCAGCAGACTGGTATTTTTCGGAGAACCAGGCCCACACTCCTCAGACTTTGTGCCCAGGGACAGGCCACCAAAATCGGCCGCGGCTCGTGCACTTTGCCCCTGCGTTTCTCCCAGAACCAGAGCCGGAAAAATCCCAAAATTGATGCCCAGAGATAGTCGACTCTGCCTGGAATAGATTGCCACCCAAACCCGCCAACTCACGCTGGTTTTCCGATGGCCTCACCTACTAACCCGAGCATGGTCATCGCTCGCACCTTCCAAAACCTCCAGGGGCGCAGGCACTTTTCATTTACTGGCCATAAGGCCGACCGCCT
The DNA here is from genome assembly GCF_043380555.1 of Nothobranchius furzeri. Lineage (NCBI taxonomy): Eukaryota > Metazoa > Chordata > Actinopteri > Cyprinodontiformes > Nothobranchiidae > Nothobranchius > Nothobranchius furzeri. The sequence goes on along the minus strand of NW_027223207.1, from coordinate 22,546 downwards.
TAAGCGTTAAGCGATAAGCGAAAGGCTTAGTTTGGACTTAGTTTTTGGAGCGACGAGGTCGCCGTTTTGTCAATTCTGAACCGATTTTCACGCGGTTTTCGACTGCCTGCGCCTGGGGAGCCGCCCAGAAGCCCCAGGCAGTGTTCTGGGTGGACTTCCGGACCGGTCCGGACCCGGTACCGGCCGGGGGAACCGCACCACGCCTCTCGGGCGTTTCTACACCGATTTTCGCGGGGTTTTCGACTGCATAGACGGGGCCACCTGCTGCAGGGCCCGAGGGAGGGCCTTACTGAGCTGGGTCCGACGCAGGGCCCGGTTCCTGGAGCCCGCTGGGGGGGGGGGGGGGGGTTCTCTAAGGCTCACGGCGGGCTGCTGAGGGGCCGGATCGGATGCAGACAGGCGCTCCTCTGCCCAGGTCTTTGCTCCCCTGCCCCACTAGGAATGGAAGACACACTGCCAACAGCTTCTGGAGGGTGATGGGCCCTGCTGCAGACCAGGTCCGACCCAGGTTTCAGCTATCCCACCCCGCAGGGACTTAAAGACACACTGCCATCAGCTTCTGGAGGCTGCTGAGCTCTACTATAGAGCAGGTCCGACCCAGGTTTCAGCTCCTGCAGCCCACTAGGACTTAAACACACACTGCCATCAGCGTCTGGATGGTGATGGGCCCTGCTGCAGACCAGGTCCGACCCAGGTTTCAGCTATCCCACCCCGCAGGGACTTAAAGACACACTGCCATCAGCTTCTGGAGGCTGCTGAGCTCTACTATAGAGCAGGTCCGACCCAGGTTTCAGCTCCTGCAGCCCACTAGGACTTAAACACACACTGCCATCAGCGTCTGGATGGTGATGGGCCCTGCTGCAGACCAGGTCCGACCCAGGTATCAGCTCCTGCACCCCGCAGGGAATTGAAGACACACTGCCATCAGCTTCTGGAGGCTGCTGAGCTCTGCTATAGACCAGGTCCGACCCAGGTTTCAGCTCCTGCACCCCGCAGGGAACTAAACACACACTGCCATCTGCAACTGGAGGCTGCTGAGCCCTGCTGCAGACCAGGTCCGACCCAGGTTATGGCTCTCCCACCCCCCTGGGACTTAAACACACACAGCCATCAGCTTCTGGATGGTGATGGGCCCTGCTGCAGACCAGGTCCGACCCAGGTTTCAGCTCCTCAACCCCGCAGGGACTTAAACCCACACCGCCATCAGCTTCTGGAGGGTGATGGGCCCTGCTGCGGGCCAGGTCCGACCCAGGTTTCAGCTCTCCCACCCCGCAGGGACTTAAACACACACAGCCATCAGCTTCTGGGGGCTGCTGAGCCCTGCTGCAGACCAGGTCCGACCCAGGTTTCAGCTCTCCCACCCCGCAGGGTCTTTAACACACACACTGCCATCAGCTGCTGGAGGCTGCTGAGCTCCGCTATAGACCAGGTCCGACCCAGGTTTCTGCTCCTGCACCCCGCAGGGAATGAAAGACACACTGCCATCAGCTTCTGGAGGCTGCTGAGCCCTGCTGCAGACCAGGTCCGACCCAGGTATCGGCTCTCCAACCAGGCAGAGACTTAAACACACACACACACACACACACTGCCATCAGCTTCTGGGGGCTGCTGAGCTCTGCTGTAGACCGGGTCCGACCCAGGTTTCTGCTCCTCCACCCCGCAGGGACTTAAACACACACTGCCACCAGCTTCTGGAGGGTGATGGGCCCTGCTTTAGACCAGGTCTGACCCGGGATATAGCTCTCCCACCCCGCAGGGACTTAAACACTCACTGCCATCAGCTGCTGGAGGCTGCCGAGCTCTGCTGCAGACCAGGTCCCACCCAGGTTTCTGCTCCTGCACCCCGCAGGGACTTAAACACACACTGCCACCAGCTTCTGGAGGGTGATGGGCCCTGCTGTGGACCAGGTCCGACCCGGATATCAGCTCTCCCACCAGGCAGGGACTTAAACACACACTGCAATCAGCTGCTGGAGGCTGCTGAGCTCTACTATAGACCAGGTCCGACCCAGGTTTCAGCTCTCCCACCAGGCAGTGACTTAAAGACACACTGCCATCAGCTGCTGGAGGCTGCTGAGCTCTTCTATAGACCAGGTCCGACCCAGGTTTCAGCTCTCACACCAGGCAGGGACTTAAACACACACTGCCATCAGCTGCTGGAGGCTGCTGAGCTCTGCTATAGACCAGGTCCGACCCAGGTTTCAGCTCTCCCACCAGGCAGGGACTTAAAGACACACTGCCATCAGCTGCTGGAGGCTGCCGAGCCCTGCTGCAGACCATGTCCGACCCAGGTTTCAGCTCTCCCACCAGGCAGGGACTTAGAGGCACGCTGCCATCAGCTTCTGGAGGCTGCTGAGCTCTGCCATAGACCAGGTCCGACCGAGGTTTCAGCTCTCCCACCCCGCAGGGACTTAAACACACACTGCCATCAGCTGCTGGAGGCTGCTGAGCTCTGCTATAGACCAGGTCCGACCCGGGATATAGCTCTCCCACCCCGCAGGGACTTAAACACACACTGCCATCAGCTGCTGGAGGCTGCTGAGCTCTTCTATAGACCAGGTCCGACCCAGGTTTCAGCTCTCCCACCCCGCAGGGACTTGAACACACACTGCCATCAGCTTCTGGAGGCTGCTGAGCTCTGCTATAGACCAGGTCCGACCCAGGTTTCTGCTCCTCCACCCCGCAGGGAATTAAAGACACACTGCCATCAGCTTCTGGATGGTGATGGGCCCTGCTGCAGACCAAGTCCGACCCGGGTTACAGCTCTCCCACCAGGCAGGGAATTAAACACACACTGCCATCAGCTGCTGGAGGCTGCTGAGCTCCGCTATAGACCAGGTCCGACCCGGGTTCCTGCTCCTGCACCCCGCAGGGACCAAAACACACACACTGCCATCAGCTTCTGGAGGCTGCTGAGCTCTTCTATAGACCAGGTCCGACCCAGGTTTCAGCTCTCCCACCAGGCAGGGACTTAAACACACACTGCCATCACCTTCTGCTGGCTGCTGAGCTCTGCTGCAGACCAGGTCCGACCCAGGTTTCAGCTCCTGCACCCCGCAGGGAACTAAACACACACTGCCGTCACCTTCTGCTGGCTGCTGAGCCCTGCTGCAGACCAGGTCCGACCCAGGTTTCAGCTCCTGCACCCCGCAGTGGATTAAAGACACACTGCCATCAGGTTCTGGAGGCTGCTGAGCTCTGCTGCAGACCAGGTCCGACCCAGGTTATGGCTCTCCCACCCCGCAGGGACTTAAACACACACCGCCGTCAGCTTCTGGATGGTGATGGGCCCTGCTGCAGACCAGGTCCGACCCACGTTTCAGCTCTCCCACCCCGCAGGGGATGAAACACACACTGCCATCAGCTTCTGGAGGCTGCTGAGCTCTGCTAAAGACCAGGTCCGACCCAGCTTTCAGCTCTCCCACCAGGCAGGGAGTTAAAGACACACTGTCATCGGCTTCTGGAGGGTGCTGAGCCCTGCTGCACACCAAGTCTGACCCAGGTTTCAGCTCATCCACCCCGCAGGGACCTAAACACACACTGCCATCAGCTTCTGAGTGGTAATGGGCCCTGCTGCAGACCAGGTCCGACCCAGGTTTCAGCTCCTCCACCCCGCCATCACCAGCTGGAGGCTGGCTGCTGCTCCTGCACCCTGCCATCAGCTGCTGGAGGCTTCTGTTCCTCCACCCCGCCATCAGCAGCTGGAGGCTGGCTGCTGGAGGCTGGCTGCTGCTCCTCCACCCCGCCATCACCAGCTGGAGGCTGGTTGCAGCTCCTGCACCCCGCCATCAGCTGCTGGAGGCTGCCTGCAGCCCCTGCACCCCGCCATCAGCTGCTGGAGGCTGGCTGCAGCTCCTGCACACCGCCATCAGCTGCTGGAGGCTGCCTGCAGCTCCTGCACCCCGCCATCAGCTGCTGGAGGCTGGCTGCTGCTCCTGCACCCCGCCAGCAGCTGCTGGAGGCTGGCTGCTGCTCCTCCACCCAACCATCAGCTGCTGGACGCTGGCTGCTGCTCCTGCACCCCGCCATCAGCTGCTGGAGGCTGGCTGCTGCTCCTCCACCACCCAACCATCAGCTGCTGGACGCTGGCTGCAGCTCCTCCACCCCGCCATCAGCTGCTGGTGGCTGGCTGCAGCTCCTTCACCCCGCCATCAGCTGCTGGTGGCTGGCTGCAGCTCCTTCACCCCGCCATCACCAGCTGGAGGCTGGCTGCTGCTCCTGCACCCCGCCATCAGCTGCTGGAGGCTGCCTGCAGCTCCTGCGCCCCGCCATCAGCTGCTGGAGGCTGGCTGCTGCTCCTGCACCCTGCCATCAGCTGTTCGAGGCTGGCTGCAGCTCCTCCACCCCACCATCACCAGCTGGAGGCTGGTTGCAGCTCCTGCACCCCGTCATCAGCAGCTGGAGGCTGCCTGCTGCTCCTGCACCCCGCCATCAGCTGCTGCAGGCTGCCTGCAGCTCCTGCACCCCGCCATCATTTGCTGGAGGCTGGCTGCAGCTCCTGCAACCCGCCATCAGCTGCTGGAGGCTGGCTGCTGCTCCTCCACCCCACCATGACCTGCTGGAGGCTGGCTGCAGCTCCTTCACACCGCCATCAGCTGATGGATGCTGGCTGAACGCTGGAGGCTGGCTGCTGCTCCCACACACCGCCATCAGCTCCTGGAGGCTGGCTGGCTGCTGGAGGCTGTCTGCTGCTGCTCCTCCACCCCGCCATCACCAGCTGGAGGCTGGCTGCTGGAGGCTGGCTGCAGCTCCTGCACCCCACCATCAGCTGCTGGAGGCTGGCTTCTGCTCCTCCACCCCGCCATCAGCTGCTGGGGGCTGGCTGCTGGAGGCTGGCTGCAGCTCCTCCACCCCGCCATCACCAGCTGGAGGCTGGTTGCAGCTCCTGCACCCCGCCATCAGCTGCTGGAGGCTGCCTGCTGCTCCTGCACCCCGCCATCAGCTGCTGGAGGCTGCCTGCACCTCCTGCACCCCGCCATCAGCTGCTGGAGGCTGGCTTCTGCTCCTCCACCCCGCCATCAGCTGATGGAGGCTGCCTGCTTCTCCACCCCGCCATCACTAGCTGGAGGCTGGCTGCTGGAGGCTGGCTGCAGCTCCTCCACCCCGCCATCAGCTGCTGGAGGCTGCCTGCAGCTCCTGCACCCCGCCATCACCAGCTGGAGGCTGGCTTCTGCTCCTCCACCCCGCCATCAGCTGATGGAGGCTGCCTGCTTCTCCACCCCGCCATCACTAGCTGGAGGCTGGCTGCTGGAGGCTGGCTGCAGCTCCTCCACCCCGCCATCAGCTGCTGGAGGCTGGCTGCTGCTCCTGCACCCCGCCATCAGCTGCTGGAGGCTGGCTGCTGCTCCTCCACCCAACCATCAGCTGCTGGACGCTGGCTGCAGCTCCTCCACCCCACCATCAGCTGCTGGACGCTGGCTGCAGCTCCTCCACCCCGCCATCAGCTGCTGGAGGCTGCCTGCAGCTCCTGCACCCCGCCATCAGCTGCTGGAGGCTGCCTGCAGCTCCTGCACCCCGCCATCACCAGCTGGAGGCTGGCTTCTGCTCCTCCACCCCGCCATCAGCTGATGGAGGCTGCCTGCTTCTCCACCCCGCCATCACTAGCTGGAGGCTGGCTGCTGGAGGCTGGCTGCTGCTCCTCCACCCAACCATCAGCTGCTGGACGCTGGCTGCAGCTCCTCCACCCCACCATCAGCTGCTGGACGCTGGCTGCAGCTCCTGCACCCCGCCATCAGCTGCTGGAGGCTGGCTTCTGCTCCTCCACCCCGCCATCAGCTGCTGGAGGCTGCCTGCTGCTCCTGCACCCCGCCATCAGCTGCTGGAGGCTGGCTGCTGCTCCTGCACCCCGCCATCAGCTGCTGGAGGCTGGCTGCTGGAGGCTGGCTGCAGCTCCTCCACCCCACCATCAGCTGCTGGACGCTGGCTGCAGCTCCTCCACCCCACCATCAGCTGCTGGACGCTGGCTGCAGCTCCTGCACCCCGCCATCAGCTGCTGGAGGCTGGCTTCTGCTCCTCCACCCCGCCATCAGCTGACGGAGGCTGCCTGCTTCTCCACCCCGCCATCACTAGCTGGAGGCTGGCTGCTGGAGGCTGGCTGCAGCTCCTCCACCCCACCATCAGCTGCTGGACGCTGGCTGCAGCTCCTGCACCCCGCCATCAGCTGCTGGAGGCTGGCTTCTGCTCCTCCACCCCGCCATCAGCTGACGGAGGCTGCCTGCTTCTCCACCCCGCCATCACTAGCTGGAGGCTGGCTGCTGGAGGCTGGCTGCAGCTCCTCCACCCCGCCATCAGCTGCTGGAGGCTGGCTGCTGCTCCTGCACCCCGCCATCAGCTGCTGGACGCTGGCTGCAGCTCCTCCACCCCGCCATCACCAGCTGGAGGCTGCCTGCTGCTCTTCCACCCCGCCATCAGCTGATGGACGCTGGCTGCAGCTCCTCCACCCCGCCATCAGCTGCTGGAGGCTGGCTGGCCGCTGGAGGCTGGCTGCTGCTCCCACACACCGCCATCAGCTGCTGGAGGCTGGCTGGCTGCTGGAGGCTGGCTGCTGCTGCTCCTCCTCCCCGCCATCACCAGCTGGAGGCTGGCTGCTGCTCCTACACCCCGCCATCAGCTGATGGAGGCTGCCTGCTCCTCCGCCCCGCCATCACCAGCTGGAGGCTGGCTGCTGGAGGCTGGCTGCAGCTCCTTCACCCCGCCATCACCAGCTGGAGGCTGGCTTCTGCTCCTGCACCCCGCCATCAGCTGCTGGAGGCTGGCTTCTGCTCCTCCACCCCGCCACCAGCTGCTGGAGGCTGGCTGCTGCTCCTGCACCCCGCCAGCAGCTGCTGGAGGCTGGCTGCTGCTCCTCCACCACCCAACCATCAGCTGCTGGACGCTGGCTGCAGCTCCTCCACCCCGCCATCAGCTGCTGGTGGCTGGCTGCTGCTCCTGCACCCCGCCATCAGCTGCTGGTGGCTGGCTGCAGCTCCTTCACCCCGCCATCACCAGCTGGAGGCTGGCTGCTGCTCCTGCACCCCGCCATCAGCTGCTGGAGGCTGGCTGCAGCTCCTCCACCCCACCATCAGCCGTTGGAGGCTGGCTGCTGCTCCTCCACCCTGACATCACCAGCTGGAGGCTTCTGTTCCTCCACCCCACCATCAGCAGCTGGAGGCTGGCTGCTTGAGGCTGGCTGCTGCTCCCCCACCCCGCCATCACCTGCTGGAGGCTTCTGCTCAGCCACACCGCCACCAGCTGCCTGTGGTGAACCGCTGACGACCAGCCCAGGCCCACGTCTCACCTCTCCCTGCCCGCCCTGGATGCACAACCACCCACCCAGGCTCAAGCTTCCCCCTGCCCGCTGCACGTCCAGCCGGCCTCTGCCCTGTCCCCTCTCTCACCAGCATCACATCCAGGCTCATCAGGCATCCCCATGCCCGCAGCCTTCTCCCACCCACACTCAACACCACCGAACCCAGGATCAGGCTCCACCATCCCCGAAGACTTCTCCCACCCTCACTCAACACCATCACACCCAGCATCAGGCTCCCCCAGCCCCGCAGCCTTCTCC
>NW_027223207.1:0-5000 GCF_043380555.1 Nothobranchius furzeri | reverse complement strand
GACTTGGGTCAGAGTACAGCCGAAGTGGAGCACTTGTGTCGGACTAGGGAGGCTGTGCCGTGCCCCCTGGAGGTCTAAAGGATGACCAGTAGTTGTGGTTCTCGCCCCGGGACTTGGGTCAGAGTATAGCCCAAGTGGAGCACTTGTGTCGGCCTAGGGAGGCTGTGCCGGGCCCCCTGGAGGTCTAAAGGATGACCATGAGGTCAAAAGGATGACCAGTAGTTGTGGTTCTCGCCCCGGGACTTGGGTCAGAGTATAGCCCAAGTGGAGCACTTGTGTCGGACTAGGGAGGCTGTGCCGTGCCCCCTGGAGGTCTAAAGGATGACCAGTAGTTGTGGTTCTCGCCCCGGGACTTGGGTCAGAGTATAGCCCAAGTGGAGCACTTGTGTCGGACTAGGGAGGCTGTGCCGTGCCCCCTGGAGGTCTAAAGGATGACCAGTAGTTGTGGTTCTCGCCCCGGGACTTGGGTCATAGTATAGCCCAAGTGGAGCACTTGGGTCGGACTAGGGAGGCTGTGTCGTGCCCCCTGGAGGTCTAAAGGATGACCAGTAGTTGTGGTTCTCGCCCCGGGACTTGGGTCAGAGAATAGCCCAAGTGGGACACTTGTGTCGGACTAGGGAGGCTCTGCCGTGCCCCCTGGAGGTCTAAAGGATGACCAGTAGTTGTGGTTCTCGCCCCGGGACTTGGGTCAGAGTATAGCCCAAGTGGAGCACTTGTGTCGGACTAGGGAGGCTGTGCCGTGCCCCCTGGAGGTCTAAAGGATGACCATTAGTTGTGGTTCTCGCCCCGGGACTTGGGTCAGAGTACAGCCCAAGTGGAGCACTTGCGTCGGACTAGGGAGGCTGTGCCGGGCCCCCTGGAGGTCTAAAGGATGACCAGTAGTTGTGGTTCTCGCCCCGGGCCGTGGGTCTGAGTATGGCCCAAGTGGGACACTTGTGTCGGACTAGGGAGGCTCTGCCGTGCCCCCTTGAGGTCTAAAGGATGACCAGTAGTTGTGGTTCTCGCCCCGGGACTTGGGTCATAGTATAGCCCAAGTGGGACACTTGTGTCGGACTAGGGAGGCTCTGCCGTGCCCCCTTGAGGTCTAAAGGATGACCATGAGGTCAAAAGGATGACCAGTAGTTGTGGTTCTCGCCCCGGGACTTGGGTCAGAGTATGGCCCAAGTGGTGCACTTGTGTCGGTCTAGGGAGGCTGTGCCGGTCCCCCTGGAGGTCTAAAGGATGACCAGTAGTTGTGGTTCTCGCCCCGGGACTTGGGTCAGAGTATAGCCCAAGTGGAGCACTTGTGTCGGACTAGGGAGGCTGTGCCGGGCCCCCTGGAGGTCTAAAGGATGACCAGTAGTTGTGGTTCTCACCCCGGGTCGTGGGTCCGAGTCTGGCCCGAGTAGAGCACTTTGGTCGGCTACCGGGGGGTGTGCCGTGCCCCCTGGAGGTCTAAAGGATGACCAGTAGTTGTGGTTCTCGCCCCGGGACTTGGGTCAGAGTATAGCCCAAGTGGAGCACTTGTGTCGGCCTAGGGAGGCTGTGCCGGGCCCCCTGGAGATCTAAAGGATGACCATGAGGTCAAAAGGATGACCAGTAGTTGTGGTTCTCGCCCCGGGACTTGGGTCAGAGTATAGCCCAAGTGGAGCACTTGTGTCGGCCTAGGGAGGCTGTGCCGGGCCCCCTGGAGGTCTAAAGGATGACCAGTAGTTGTGGTTCTCGCACCGGGACTTGGGTCAGAGTACAGCCCAAGTGGAGCACTTGTGTCGGTCTAGGGAGGCTGTGCCGGGCCCCCTGGAGGTCTAAAGGATGACCATGAGGTCAAAAGGATGACCAGTAGTTGTGGTTCTCGCCCCGGGACTTGGGTCAGAGTATAGCCCAAGTGGAGCACTTGTGTCGGACTAGGGAGGCTGTGCCGTGCCCCCTGGAGGTCTAAAGGATGACCAGTAGTTGTGGTTCTCGCCCCGGGACTTGGGTCAGAGTATAGCCCAAGTGGAGCACTTGTGTCGGCCTAGGGAGGCTGTGCCGGGCCCCCTGGAGGTCTAAAGGATGACCATGAGGTCAAAAGGATGACCAGTAGTTGTGGTTCTCGCCCCGGGACTTGGGTCAGAGTATAGCCCAAGTGGAGCACTTGTGTCGGACTAGGGAGGCTGTGCCGGGCCCCCTGGAGGTCTAAAGGATGACCATGAGGTCAAAAGGATGACCAGTAGTTGTGGTTCTCGCCCCGGGACTTGGGTCAGAGTATAGCCCAAGTGGAGCACTTGTGTCGGCCTAGGGAGGCTGTGCCGGGCCCCCTGGAGGTCTAAAGGATGACCATGAGGTCAAAAGGATGACCAGTAGTTGTGGTTCTCGCCCCGGGACTTGGGTCAGAGTATAGCCCAAGTGGAGCACTTGTGTCGGACTAGGGAGGCTGTGCCGTGCCCCCTGGAGGTCTAAAGGATGACCAGTAGTTGTGGTTCTCGCCCCGGGACTTGGGTCAGAGTATAGCCCAAGTGGAGCACTTGTGTCGGACTAGGGAGGCTGTGCCGTGCCCCCTGGAGGTCTAAAGGATGACCAGTAGTTGTGGTTCTCGCCCCGGGACTTGGGTCATAGTATAGCCCAAGTGGAGCACTTGGGTCGGACTAGGGAGGCTGTGTCGTGCCCCCTGGAGGTCTAAAGGATGACCAGTAGTTGTGGTTCTCGCCCCGGGACTTGGGTCAGAGAATAGCCCAAGTGGGACACTTGTGTCGGACTAGGGAGGCTCTGCCGTGCCCCCTGGAGGTCTAAAGGATGACCAGTAGTTGTGGTTCTCGCACCGGGACTTGGGTCAGAGTATAGCCCAAGTGGAGCACTTGTGTCGGACTAGGGAGGCTGTGCCGTGCCCCCTGGAGGTCTAAAGGATGACCATTAGTTGTGGTTCTCGCCCCGGGACTTGGGTCAGAGTACAGCCCAAGTGGAGCACTTGCGTCGGACTAGGGAGGCTGTGCCGGGCCCCCTGGAGGTCTAAAGGATGACCAGTAGTTGTGGTTCTCGCCCCGGGCCGTGGGTCTGAGTATGGCCCAAGTGGGACACTTGTGTCGGACTAGGGAGGCTCTGCCGTGCCCCCTTGAGGTCTAAAGGATGACCAGTAGTTGTGGTTCTCGCCCCGGGACTTGGGTCATAGTATAGCCCAAGTGGGACACTTGTGTCGGACTAGGGAGGCTCTGCCGTGCCCCCTTGAGGTCTAAAGGATGACCATGAGGTCAAAAGGATGACCAGTAGTTGTGGTTCTCGCCCCGGGACTTGGGTCAGAGTATGGCCCAAGTGGTGCACTTGTGTCGGTCTAGGGAGGCTGTGCCGGTCCCCCTGGAGGTCTAAAGGATGACCAGTAGTTGTGGTTCTCGCCCCGGGACTTGGGTCAGAGTATAGCCCAAGTGGAGCACTTGTGTCGGACTAGGGAGGCTGTGCCGGGCCCCCTGGAGGTCTAAAGGATGACCAGTAGTTGTGGTTCTCACCCCGGGTCGTGGGTCCGAGTCTGGCCCGAGTAGAGCACTTTGGTCGGCTACCGGGGGGTGTGCCGTGCCCCCTGGAGGTCTAAAGGATGACCAGTAGTTGTGGTTCTCGCCCCGGGACTTGGGTCAGAGTATAGCCCAAGTGGAGCACTTGTGTCGGCCTAGGGAGGCTGTGCCGGGCCCCCTGGAGGTCTAAAGGATGACCAGTAGTTGTGGTTCTCGCACCGGGACTTGGGTCAGAGTACAGCCCAAGTGGAGCACTTGTGTCGGTCTAGGGAGGCTGTGCCGGGCCCCCTGGAGGTCTAAAGGATGACCAGTAGTTGTGGTTCTCGCCCCGGGACTTGGGTCAGAGTATAGCCCAAGTGGAGCACTTGTGTCGGCCTAGGGAGGCTCTGCCGTGCCCCATGGAGGTCTAAAGGATGACCATGAGGTCAAAAGGATGACCAGTAGTTGTGGTTCTCGCCCCGGGACTTGGGTCAGAGTATAGCCCAAGTGGAGCACTTGTGTCGGACTAGGGAGGCTGTGCCGGGCCCCCTGGAGGTCTAAAGGATGACCATGAGGTCAAAAGGATGACCAGTAGTTGTGGTTCTCGCCCCGGGACTTGGGTCAGAGTATAGCCCAAGTGGAGCACTTGTGTCGGCCTAGGGAGGCTGTGCCGGGCCCCCTGGAGGTCTAAAGGATGACCATGAGGTCAAAAGGATGACCAGTAGTTGTGGTTCTCGCCCCGGGACTTGGGTCAGAGTATAGCCCAAGTGGAGCACTTGTGTCGGACTAGGGAGGCTGTGCCGGGCCCCCTGGAGGTCTAAAGGATGACCATGAGGTCAAAAGGATGACCAGTAGTTGTGGTTCTCGCCCCGGGACTTGGGTCAGAGTATAGCCCAAGTGGAGCACTTGTGTCGGCCTAGGGAGGCTGTGCCGGGCCCCCTGGAGGTCTAAAGGATGACCATGAGGTCAAAAGGATGACCAGTAGTTGTGGTTCTCGCCCCGGGACTTGGGTCAGAGTATAGCCCAAGTGGAGCACTTGTGTCGGACTAGGGAGGCTGTGCCGTGCCCCCTGGAGGTCTAAAGGATGACCAGTAGTTGTGGTTCTCGCCCCGGGACTTGGGTCAGAGTATAGCCCAAGTGGAGCACTTGTGTCGGACTAGGGAGGCTGTGCCGTGCCCCCTGGAGGTCTAAAGGATGACCAGTAGTTGTGGTTCTCGCCCCGGGACTTGGGTCATAGTATAGCCCAAGTGGAGCACTTGGGTCGGACTAGGGAGGCTGTGTCGTGCCCCCTGGAGGTCTAAAGGATGACCAGTAGTTGTGGTTCTCGCCCCGGGACTTGGGTCAGAGAATAGCCCAAGTGGGACACTTGTGTCGGACTAGGGAGGCTCTGCCGTGCCCCCTGGAGGTCTAAAGGATGACCAGTAGTTGTGGTTCTCACCCCGGGTCGTGGGTCCGAGTCTGGCCCGAGTAGAGCACTTTGGTCGGCTACCGGGGGGTGTGCCGTGCCCCCTGGAGCCATGGGAGTGAGCTCCAGCAGACTGGTATTTTTCGGAGAACCAGGCC
>NW_027223206.1:17500-30000 GCF_043380555.1 Nothobranchius furzeri | reverse complement strand
TGGGAGAAGGCTGCGGGGATGGGGGAGCCTGATCCTGGGTGCGATGGTGTTGAGTGTGGGTGGGAGAAGGCTGCGGGGCTGGGGGAGCCTGATGCTGGGTGTGATGGTGTTGAGTGAGGGTGGGAGAAGTCTTCGGGGATGGTGGAGCCTGATCCTGGGTTCGGTGGTGTTGAGTGTGGGTGGGAGAAGGCTGCGGGCATGGGGATGCCTGATGAGCCTGGATGTGATGCTGGTGAGAGAGGGGACAGGGCAGAGGCCGGCTGGACGTGCAGCGGGCAGGGGGAAACTTGAGCCTGGGTGGGTGGTTGTGCATCCAGGGCGGGCAGGGAGAGGTGAGACGTGGGCCTGGGCTGGTCGTCAGCGGTTCACCACAGGCAGCTGGTGGCGGTGTGGCTGAGCAGAAGCCTCCAGCAGGTGATGGCGGGGTGGGGGAGCAGCAGCCAGCCTCAAGCAGCCAGCCTCCAGCTGCTGATGGTGGGGTGGAGGAACAGAAGCCTCCAGCTGGTGATGTCAGGGTGGAGGAGCAGCAGCCAGCCTCCAACGGCTGATGGTGGGGTGGAGGAGCTGCAGCCAGCCTCCAGCAGCTGATGGCGGGGTGCAGGAGCAGCAGCCAGCCTCCAGCTGGTGATGGCGGGGTGAAGGAGCTGCAGCCAGCCACCAGCAGCTGATGGCGGGGTGCAGGAGCAGCAGCCAGCCACCAGCAGCTGATGGCGGGGTGGAGGAGCTGCAGCCAGCGTCCAGCAGCTGATGGTTGGGTGGTGGAGGAGCAGCAGCCAGCCTCCAGCAGCTGCTGGCGGGGTGCAGGAGCAGCAGCCAGCCTCCAGCAGCTGGTGGCGGGGTGGAGGAGCAGAAGCCAGCCTCCAGCAGCTGATGGCGGGGTGCAGGAGCAGAAGCCAGCCTCCAGCTGGTGATGGCGGGGTGAAGGAGCTGCAGCCAGCCTCCAGCAGCCAGCCTCCAGCTGGTGATGGCGGGGCGGAGGAGCAGGCAGCCTCCATCAGCTGATGGCGGGGTGTAGGAGCAGCAGCCAGCCTCCAGCTGGTGATGGCGGGGAGGAGGAGCAGCAGCAGCCAGCCTCCAGCAGCCAGCCAGCCTCCAGCAGCTGATGGCGGTGTGTGGGAGCAGCAGCCAGCCTCCAGCGGCCAGCCAGCCTCCAGCAGCTGATGGCGGGGTGGAGGAGCTGCAGCCAGCGTCCATCAGCTGATGGCGGGGTGGAAGAGCAGCAGGCAGCCTCCAGCTGGTGATGGCGGGGTGGAGGAGCTGCAGCCAGCGTCCAGCAGCTGATGGCGGGGTGCAGGAGCAGCAGCCAGCCTCCAGCAGCTGATGGCGGGGTGGAGGAGCTGCAGCCAGCCTCCAGCAGCCAGCCTCCAGCTAGTGATGGCGGGGTGGAGAAGCAGGCAGCCTCCGTCAGCTGATGGCGGGGTGGAGGAGCAGAAGCCAGCCTCCAGCAGCTGATGGCGGGGTGCAGGAGCTGCAGCCAGCGTCCAGCAGCTGATGGTGGGGTGGAGGAGCTGCAGCCAGCCTCCAGCAGCCAGCCTCCAGCTAGTGATGGCGGGGTGGAGAAGCAGGCAGCCTCCGTCAGCTGATGGCGGGGTGGAGGAGCAGAAGCCAGCCTCCAGCAGCTGATGGCGGGGTGCAGGAGCTGCAGCCAGCGTCCAGCAGCTGATGGTGGGGTGGAGGAGCTGCAGCCAGCGTCCAGCAGCTGATGGTGGGGTGGAGGAGCTGCAGCCAGCCTCCAGCAGCCAGCCTCCAGCAGCTGATGGCGGGGTGCAGGAGCAGCAGCCAGCCTCCAGCAGCTGATGGCGGGGTGCAGGAGCAGCAGGCAGCCTCCAGCAGCTGATGGCGGGGTGGAGGAGCAGAAGCCAGCCTCCAGCAGCTGATGGCGGGGTGCAGGAGCTGCAGCCAGCGTCCAGCAGCTGATGGTGGGGTGGAGGAGCTGCAGCCAGCGTCCAGCAGCTGATGGTTGGGTGGAGGAGCAGCAGCCAGCCTCCAGCAGCCAGCCTCCAGCTAGTGATGGCGGGGTGGAGAAGCAGGCAGCCTCCATCAGCTGATGGCGGGGTGGAGGAGCAGAAGCCAGCCTCCAGCTGGTGATGGCGGGGTGCAGGAGCTGCAGGCAGCCTCCAGCAGCTGATGGCGGGGTGCAGGAGCTGCAGGCAGCCTCCAGCAGCTGATGGCGGGGTGGAGGAGCTGCAGCCAGCGTCCAGCAGCTGATGGTGGGGTGGAGGAGCTGCAGCCAGCGTCCAGCAGCTGATGGTTGGGTGGAGGAGCAGCAGCCAGCCTCCAGCAGCTGATGGCGGGGTGCAGGAGCAGCAGCCAGCCTCCAGCAGCTGATGGCGGGGTGGAGGAGCTGCAGCCAGCCTCCAGCAGCCAGCCTCCAGCTAGTGATGGCGGGGTGGAGAAGCAGGCAGCCTCCATCAGCTGATGGCGGGGTGGAGGAGCAGAAGCCAGCCTCCAGCTGGTGATGGCGGGGTGCAGGAGCTGCAGGCAGCCTCCAGCAGCTGATGGCGGGGTGGAGGAGCTGCAGCCAGCCTCCAGCAGCCAGCCTCCAGCTAGTGATGGCGGGGTGGAGAAGCAGGCAGCCTCCATCAGCTGATGGCGGGGTGGAGGAGCAGAAGCCAGCCTCCAGCAGCTGATGGCGGGGTGCAGGAGGTGCAGGCAGCCTCCAGCAGCTGATGGCGGGGTGCAGGAGCAGCAGGCAGCCTCCAGCAGCTGATGGCGGGGTGCAGGAGCTGCAACCAGCCTCCAGCTGGTGATGGCGGGGTGGAGGAGCTGCAGCCAGCCTCCAGCAGCCAGCCCCCAGCAGCTGATGGCGGGGTGGAGGAGCAGAAGCCAGCCTCCAGCAGCTGATGGTGGGGTGCAGGAGCTGCAGCCAGCCTCCAGCAGCCAGCCTCCAGCTGGTGATGGCGGGGTGGAGGAGCAGCAGCAGACAGCCTCCAGCAGCCAGCCAGCCTCCAGGAGCTGATGGCGGTGTGTGGGAGCAGCAGCCAGCCTCCAGCGTTCAGCCAGCATCCATCAGCTGATGGCGGTGTGAAGGAGCTGCAGCCAGCCTCCAGCAGGTCATGGTGGGGTGGAGGAGCAGCAGCCAGCCTCCAGCAGCTGATGGCGGGTTGCAGGAGCTGCAGCCAGCCTCCAGCAAATGATGGCGGGGTGCAGGAGCTGCAGGCAGCCTCCAGCAGCTGATGGCGGGGTGCAGGAGCAGCAGGCAGCCTCCAGCTGCTGATGACGGGGTGCAGGAGCTGCAACCAGCCTCCAGCTGGTGATGGTGGGGTGGAGGAGCTGCAGCCAGCCTCGAACAGCTGATGGCAGGGTGCAGGAGCAGCAGCCAGCCTCCAGCAGCTGATGGCGGGGCGCAGGAGCTGCAGGCAGCCTCCAGCAGCTGATGGCGGGGTGCAGGAGCAGCAGCCAGCCTCCAGCTGGTGATGGCGGGGTGAAGGAGCTGCAGCCAGCCACCAGCAGCTGATGGCGGGGTGAAGGAGCTGCAGCCAGCCACCAGCAGCTGATGGCGGGGTGGAGGAGCTGCAGCCAGCGTCCAGCAGCTGATGGTTGGGTGGTGGAGGAGCAGCAGCCAGCCTCCAGCAGCTGATGGCGGGGTGCAGGAGCAGCAGCCAGCGTCCAGCAGCTGATGGTTGGGTGGAGGAGCAGCAGCCAGCCTCCAGCAGCTGCTGGCGGGGTGCAGGAGCAGCAGCCAGCCTCCAGCAGCTGATGGCGGGGTGCAGGAGCTGCAGGCAGCCTCCAGCAGCTGATGGCGGTGTGCAGGAGCTGCAGCCAGCCTCCAGCAGCTGATGGCGGGGTGCAGGGGCTGCAGGCAGCCTCCAGCAGCTGATGGCGGGGTGCAGGAGCTGCAACCAGCCTCCAGCTGGTGATGGCGGGGTGGAGGAGCAGCAGCCAGCCTCCAGCAGCCAGCCTCCAGCTGCTGATGGCGGGGTGGAGGAACAGAAGCCTCCAGCAGCTGATGGCAGGGTGCAGGAGCAGCAGCCAGCCTCCAGCTGGTGATGGCGGGGTGGAGGAGCTGAAACCTGGGTCGGACCTGGTCTGCAGCAGGGCCCATTACCACTCAGAAGCTGATGGCAGTGTGTGTTTAGGTCCCTGCGGGGTGGATGAGCTGAAACCTGGGTCAGACTTGGTGTGCAGCAGGGCTCAGCACCCTCCAGAAGCCGATGACAGTGTGTCTTTAACTCCCTGCCTGGTGGGAGAGCTGAAAGCTGGGTCGGACCTGGTCTTTAGCAGAGCTCAGCAGCCTCCAGAAGCTGATGGCAGTGTGTGTTTCATCCCCTGCGGGGTGGGAGAGCTGAAACGTGGGTCGGACCTGGTCTGCAGCAGGGCCCATCACCATCCAGAAGCTGACGGCGGTGTGTGTTTAAGTCCCTGCGGGGTGGGAGAGCCATAACCTGGGTCGGACCTGGTCTGCAGCAGAGCTCAGCAGCCTCCAGAACCTGATGGCAGTGTGTCTTTAATCCACTGCGGGGTGCAGGAGCTGAAACCTGGGTCGGACCTGGTCTGCAGCAGGGCTCAGCAGCCAGCAGAAGGTGACGGCAGTGTGTGTTTAGTTCCCTGCGGGGTGCAGGAGCTGAAACCTGGGTCGGACCTGGTCTGCAGCAGAGCTCAGCAGCCAGCAGAAGGTGATGGCAGTGTGTGTTTAAGTCCCTGCCTGGTGGGAGAGCTGAAACCTGGGTCGGACCTGGTCTATAGAAGAGCTCAGCAGCCTCCAGAAGCTGATGGCAGTGTGTGTGTTTTGGTCCCTGCGGGGTGCAGGAGCAGGAACCCGGGTCGGACCTGGTCTATAGCGGAGCTCAGCAGCCTCCAGCAGCTGATGGCAGTGTGTGTTTAATTCCCTGCCTGGTGGGAGAGCTGTAACCCGGGTCGGACTTGGTCTGCAGCAGGGCCCATCACCATCCAGAAGCTGATGGCAGTGTGTCTTTAATTCCCTGCGGGGTGGAGGAGCAGAAACCTGGGTCGGACCTGGTCTATAGCAGAGCTCAGCAGCCTCCAGAAGCTGATGGCAGTGTGTGTTCAAGTCCCTGCGGGGTGGGAGAGCTGAAACCTGGGTCGGACCTGGTCTATAGAAGAGCTCAGCAGCCTCCAGCAGCTGATGGCAGTGTGTGTTTAAGTCCCTGCGGGGTGGGAGAGCTATATCCCGGGTCGGACCTGGTCTATAGCAGAGCTCAGCAGCCTCCAGCAGCTGATGGCAGTGTGTGTTTAAGTCCCTGCGGGGTGGGAGAGCTGAAACCTCGGTCGGACCTGGTCTATGGCAGAGCTCAGCAGCCTCCAGAAGCTGATGGCAGCGTGCCTCTAAGTCCCTGCCTGGTGGGAGAGCTGAAACCTGGGTCGGACATGGTCTGCAGCAGGGCTCGGCAGCCTCCAGCAGCTGATGGCAGTGTGTCTTTAAGTCCCTGCCTGGTGGGAGAGCTGAAACCTGGGTCGGACCTGGTCTATAGCAGAGCTCAGCAGCCTCCAGCAGCTGATGGCAGTGTGTGTTTAAGTCCCTGCCTGGTGTGAGAGCTGAAACCTGGGTCGGACCTGGTCTATAGAAGAGCTCAGCAGCCTCCAGCAGCTGATGGCAGTGTGTCTTTAAGTCACTGCCTGGTGGGAGAGCTGAAACCTGGGTCGGACCTGGTCTATAGTAGAGCTCAGCAGCCTCCAGCAGCTGATTGCAGTGTGTGTTTAAGTCCCTGCCTGGTGGGAGAGCTGATATCCGGGTCGGACCTGGTCCACAGCAGGGCCCATCACCCTCCAGAAGCTGGTGGCAGTGTGTGTTTAAGTCCCTGCGGGGTGCAGGAGCAGAAACCTGGGTGGGACCTGGTCTGCAGCAGAGCTCGGCAGCCTCCAGCAGCTGATGGCAGTGAGTGTTTAAGTCCCTGCGGGGTGGGAGAGCTATATCCCGGGTCAGACCTGGTCTAAAGCAGGGCCCATCACCCTCCAGAAGCTGGTGGCAGTGTGTGTTTAAGTCCCTGCGGGGTGGAGGAGCAGAAACCTGGGTCGGACCCGGTCTACAGCAGAGCTCAGCAGCCCCCAGAAGCTGATGGCAGTGTGTGTGTGTGTGTGTGTGTTTAAGTCTCTGCCTGGTTGGAGAGCCGATACCTGGGTCGGACCTGGTCTGCAGCAGGGCTCAGCAGCCTCCAGAAGCTGATGGCAGTGTGTCTTTCATTCCCTGCGGGGTGCAGGAGCAGAAACCTGGGTCGGACCTGGTCTATAGCGGAGCTCAGCAGCCTCCAGCAGCTGATGGCAGTGTGTGTGTTAAAGACCCTGCGGGGTGGGAGAGCTGAAACCTGGGTCGGACCTGGTCTGCAGCAGGGCTCAGCAGCCCCCAGAAGCTGATGGCTGTGTGTGTTTAAGTCCCTGCGGGGTGGGAGAGCTGAAACCTGGGTCGGACCTGGCCCGCAGCAGGGCCCATCACCCTCCAGAAGCTGATGGCGGTGTGGGTTTAAGTCCCTGCGGGGTTGAGGAGCTGAAACCTGGGTCGGACCTGGTCTGCAGCAGGGCCCATCACCATCCAGAAGCTGATGGCTGTGTGTGTTTAAGTCCCAGGGGGGTGGGAGAGCCATAACCTGGGTCGGACCTGGTCTGCAGCAGGGCTCAGCAGCCTCCAGTTGCAGATGGCAGTGTGTGTTTAGTTCCCTGCGGGGTGCAGGAGCTGAAACCTGGGTCGGACCTGGTCTATAGCAGAGCTCAGCAGCCTCCAGAAGCTGATGGCAGTGTGTCTTCAATTCCCTGCGGGGTGCAGGAGCTGATACCTGGGTCGGACCTGGTCTGCAGCAGGGCCCATCACCATCCAGACGCTGATGGCAGTGTGTGTTTAAGTCCTAGTGGGCTGCAGGAGCTGAAACCTGGGTCGGACCTGCTCTATAGTAGAGCTCAGCAGCCTCCAGAAGCTGATGGCAGTGTGTCTTTAAGTCCCTGCGGGGTGGGATAGCTGAAACCTGGGTCGGACCTGGTCTGCAGCAGGGCCCATCACCATCCAGACGCTGATGGCAGTGTGTGTTTAAGTCCTAGTGGGCTGCAGGAGCTGAAACCTGGGTCGGACCTGCTCTATAGTAGAGCTCAGCAGCCTCCAGAAGCTGATGGCAGTGTGTCTTTAAGTCCCTGCGGGGTGGGATAGCTGAAACCTGGGTCGGACCTGGTCTGCAGCAGGGCCCATCACCCTCCAGAAGCTGTTGGCAGTGTGTCTTCCATTCCTAGTGGGGCAGGGGAGCAAAGACCTGGGCAGAGGAGCGCCTGTCTGCATCCGATCCGGCCCCTCAGCAGCCCGCCGTGAGCCTTAGAGAACCCCCCCCCCCCCCCAGCGGGCTCCAGGAACCGGGCCCTGCGTCGGACCCAGCTCAGTAAGGCCCTCCCTCGGGCCCTGCAGCAGGTGGCCCCGTCTATGCAGTCGAAAACCCCGCGAAAATCGGTGTAGAAACGCCCGAGAGGCGTGGTGCGGTTCCCCCGGCCGGTACCGGGTCCGGACCGGTCCGGAAGTCCACCCAGAACACTGCCTGGGGCTTCTGGGCGGCTCCCCAGGCGCAGGCAGTCGAAAACCGCGTGAAAATCGGTTCAGAATTGACAAAACGGCGACCTCGTCGCTCCAAAAACTAAGTCCAAACTAAGCCTTTCGCTTATCGCTTAACGCTTAAGGCGGTCGGCCTTATGGCCAGTAAATGAAAAGTGCCTGCGCCCCTGGAGGTTTTGGAAGGTGCGAGCGATGACCATGCTCGGGTTAGTAGGTGAGGCCATCGGAAAACCAGCGTGAGTTGGCGGGTTTGGGTGGCAATCTATTCCAGGCAGAGTCGACTATCTCTGGGCATCAATTTTGGGATTTTTCCGGCTCTGGTTCTGGGAGAAACGCAGGGGCAAAGTGCACGAGCCGCGGCCGATTTTGGTGGCCTGTCCCTGGGCACAAAGTCTGAGGAGTGTGGGCCTGGTTCTCCGAAAAATACCAGTCTGCTGGAGCTCACTCCCATGGCTCCAGGGGGCACGGCACACCCCCCGGTAGCCGACCAAAGTGCTCTACTCGGGCCAGACTCGGACCCACGACCCGGGGTGAGAACCACAACTACTGGTCATCCTTTTGACCTCCAGGGGGCGCGGCAGAGCCTCCCCAGTCCGACGCAAGTGCCCCACTTGGGCCATACTCAGACCCACGGCCCGGGGCGAGAACCACAACTACTGGTCATCCTTTAGACCTCCAGGGGGCCCGGCACAGCCTCCCTAGACCGACACAAGTGCTCCACTTGGGCTGTACTCTGACCCAAGTCCCGGTGCGAGAACCACAACTACTGGTCATCCTTTAGACCTCCAGGGGGCCCGGCACAGCCTCCCTAGGCCGACACAAGTGCTCCACTTGGGCTATACTCTGACCCAAGTCCCGGGGCGAGAACCACAACTACTGGTCATCCTTTTGACCTCATGGTCATCCTTTAGATCTCCAGGGGGCCCGGCACAGCCTCCCTAGGCCGACACAAGTGCTCCACTTGGGCTATACTCTGACCCAAGTCCCGGGGCGAGAACCACAACTACTGGTCATCCTTTAGACCTCCAGGGGGCACGGCACACCCCCCGGTAGCCGACCAAAGTGCTCTACTCGGGCCAGACTCGGACCCACGACCCGGGGTGAGAACCACAACTACTGGTCATCCTTTAGACCTCCAGGGGGCCCGGCACAGCCTCCCTAGTCCGACACAAGTGCTCCACTTGGGCTATACTCTGACCCAAGTCCCGGGGCGAGAACCACAACTACTGGTCATCCTTTAGACCTCCAGGGGGACCGGCACAGCCTCCCTAGACCGACACAAGTGCACCACTTGGGCCATACTCTGACCCAAGTCCCGGGGCGAGAACCACAACTACTGGTCATCCTTTTGACCTCATGGTCATCCTTTAGACCTCAAGGGGGCACGGCAGAGCCTCCCTAGTCCGACACAAGTGTCCCACTTGGGCTATACTATGACCCAAGTCCCGGGGCGAGAACCACAACTACTGGTCATCCTTTAGACCTCAAGGGGGCACGGCAGAGCCTCCCTAGTCCGACACAAGTGTCCCACTTGGGCCATACTCAGACCCACGGCCCGGGGCGAGAACCACAACTACTGGTCATCCTTTAGACCTCCAGGGGGCCCGGCACAGCCTCCCTAGTCCGACGCAAGTGCTCCACTTGGGCTGTACTCTGACCCAAGTCCCGGGGCGAGAACCACAACTAATGGTCATCCTTTAGACCTCCAGGGGGCACGGCACAGCCTCCCTAGTCCGACACAAGTGCTCCACTTGGGCTATACTCTGACCCAAGTCCCGGGGCGAGAACCACAACTACTGGTCATCCTTTAGACCTCCAGGGGGCACGGCAGAGCCTCCCTAGTCCGACACAAGTGTCCCACTTGGGCTATTCTCTGACCCAAGTCCCGGGGCGAGAACCACAACTACTGGTCATCCTTTAGACCTCCAGGGGGCACGACACAGCCTCCCTAGTCCGACCCAAGTGCTCCACTTGGGCTATACTATGACCCAAGTCCCGGGGCGAGAACCACAACTACTGGTCATCCTTTAGACCTCCAGGGGGCACGGCACAGCCTCCCTAGTCCGACACAAGTGCTCCACTTGGGCTATACTCTGACCCAAGTCCCGGGCGAGAACCACAACTACTGGTCATCCTTTAGACCTCCAGGGGGCACGGCACAGCCTCCCTAGTCCGACACAAGTGCTCCACTTGGGCTATACTCTGACCCAAGTCCCGGGGCGAGAACCACAACTACTGGTCATCCTTTTGACCTCATGGTCATCCTTTAGACCTCCAGGGGGCCCGGCACAGCCTCCCTAGGCCGACACAAGTGCTCCACTTGGGCTATACTCTGACCCAAGTCCCGGGGCGAGAACCACAACTACTGGTCATCCTTTAGACCTCCAGGGGGCACGGCACAGCCTCCCTAGTCCGACACAAGTGCTCCACTTGGGCTATACTCTGACCCAAGTCCCGGGGCGAGAACCACAACTACTGGTCATCCTTTTGACCTCATGGTCATCCTTTAGACCTCCAGGGGGCCCGGCACAGCCTCCCTAGACCGACACAAGTGCTCCACTTGGGCTGTACTCTGACCCAAGTCCCGGTGCGAGAACCACAACTACTGGTCATCCTTTAGACCTCCAGGGGGCCCGGCACAGCCTCCCTAGGCCGACACAAGTGCTCCACTTGGGCTATACTCTGACCCAAGTCCCGGGGCGAGAACCACAACTACTGGTCATCCTTTTGACCTCATGGTCATCCTTTAGATCTCCAGGGGGCCCGGCACAGCCTCCCTAGGCCGACACAAGTGCTCCACTTGGGCTATACTCTGACCCAAGTCCCGGGGCGAGAACCACAACTACTGGTCATCCTTTAGACCTCCAGGGGGCACGGCACACCCCCCGGTAGCCGACCAAAGTGCTCTACTCGGGCCAGACTCGGACCCACGACCCGGGGTGAGAACCACAACTACTGGTCATCCTTTAGACCTCCAGGGGCCCGGCACAGCCTCCCTAGTCCGACACAAGTGCTCCACTTGGGCTATACTCTGACCCAAGTCCCGGGGCGAGAACCACAACTACTGGTCATCCTTTAGACCTCCAGGGGGACCGGCACAGCCTCCCTAGACCGACACAAGTGCACCACTTGGGCCATACTCTGACCCAAGTCCCGGGGCGAGAACCACAACTACTGGTCATCCTTTTGACCTCATGGTCATCCTTTAGACCTCAAGGGGGCACGGCAGAGCCTCCCTAGTCCGACACAAGTGTCCCACTTGGGCTATACTATGACCCAAGTCCGGGGCGAGAACCACAACTACTGGTCATCCTTTAGACCTCAAGGGGGGCACGGCAGAGCCTCCCTAGTCCGACACAAGTGTCCCACTTGGGCCATACTCAGACCCACGGCCCGGGGCGAGAACCACAACTACTGGTCATCCTTTAGACCTCCAGGGGCCCGGCACAGCCTCCCTAGTCCGACGCAAGTGCTCCACTTGGGCTGTACTCTGACCCAAGTCCCGGGGCGAGAACACAACTAATGGTCATCCTTTAGACCTCCAGGGGGCACGGCACAGCCTCCTAGTCCGACACAAGTGCTCCACTGGGCTATACTCTGACCCAAGTCCCGGGGCGAGAACCACAACTACTGGTCATCCTTTAGACCTCCAGGGGGCACGGCAGAGCCTCCCTAGATCCGACACAGTGTCCCCACTTGGGCTATTCTCTGACCCAAGTCCCGGGGCGAGGAACCACAACTACTGGTCATCCTTTAGACCTCCAGGGGGCACGACACAGCCTCCCTAGTCCGACCCAAGTGCTCCACTTGGGCTATACTATGACCCAAGTCCCGGGGCGAGAACCACAACTACTGGTCATCCTTTAGACCTCCAGGGGGCACGGCAGAGCCTCCCTAGTCCGACACAAGTGTCCCACTTGGGCTATTCTCTGACCCAAGTCCCGGGGCGAGAACCACAACTACTGGTCATCCTTTAGACCTCCAGGGGGCACGACACAGCCTCCCTAGTCCGACCCAAGTGCTCCACTTGGGCTATACTATGACCCAAGTCCCGGGGCGAGAACACAACTACTGGTCATCCTTTAGACCTCCAGGGGGCACGGCACAGCCTCCCTAGTCCGACACAAGTGCTCCACTTGGGCTATACTCTGACCCAAGTCCCGGGGCGAGAACCACAACTACTGGTCATCCTTTAGACCTCCAGGGGGCACGGCACAGCCTCCCTAGTCCGACACAAGTGCTCCACTTGGCTATACTCTGACCCAAGTCCGGGGCGAGAACCACAACTACTGGTCATCCTTTTGACCTCATGGTCATCCTTTAGACCTCCAGGGGGCCCGGCACAGCCTCCCTAGGCCGACACAAGTGCTCCACTTGGGCTATACTCTGACCCAAGTCCCGGGGCCAGAACCACAACTACTGGTCATCCTTTAGACCTCCAGGGGGCACGGCACAGCCTCCCTAGTCCGACACAAGTGCTCCACTTCGGCTGTACTCTGACCCAAGTCCCGGGGCGAGAACCACAACTAATGGTCATCCTTTAGACCTCCATGGCAACAGGGGGATGTCAGACCCCAGCTCATCCCAGGTTGATGCCTCAATAGTAGCTTAGGGTCACGGCAGTCCCACCGTGATCCACCCTCTTGTCCTCTCTCCACAGGTGACCAGAGTGTCGTGTTTATTTTCAAAGTGTCCTCGTAGGATGACCATGAGTGCAGGAAAATTTTCAAAGTCCCTCTGTCGGATGACCATGAGTGCAGAAAAAATTTCAAAGTCCCCCCTTGGGATTACCAGACGTTCGTGATTTCGGCTGAAAAATTTTCAAAGTGCTGCCGAGAGCCTGCGCTAGTTGCTTAAGGCTTGAGGAGATCCGCCTTATGGTAAGTAAACGAAAAGTGCCTGCGCCCCTGGAGGTTTTGGAAGGTGCGAGCGATGACCATGCTCGGGTTAGTAGGGAAGCTCATCGTCGAACCAGAGATGGGTAAGGGGCGAACTGGCAGATGTCTTCCCACCGTCG
>NW_027223206.1:0-7500 GCF_043380555.1 Nothobranchius furzeri | reverse complement strand
AGCCTCCAGCAGCTGATGGCGGGGTGGAGGAGCTGCAGCCAGCCTCCAGCAGGTCATGGTGGGGTGGAGGAGCAGCAGCCAGCCTCCAGCAGCTGATGGCAGGGTGCAGGAGCAGCAGCCAGCCTCCAGCAGCTGATGGCGGGGTGGAGGAGCAGCAGGCAGCCTCCAGCTGGTGATGGCGGGGTGGAGGAGCTGCAGCCAGCGTCCATCAGCTGATGGCGGGGTGGAGGAGCAGCAGCCAGCCTCCAGCAGCCAGCCTCCAGCTGCTGATGGCGGGGTGGAGGAACAGAAGCCTCCAGCAGCTGATGGCGGGGTGCAGGAGCAGCAGCCAGCCTCCAGCAGCTGGTGGCGGGGTGGAGGAGCAGAAGCCAGCCTCCAGCAGCTGATGGCGGGGTGCAGGAGCAGAAGCCAGCCTCCAGCTGGTGATGGCGGGGTGAAGGAGCTGCAGCCAGCCTCCAGCAGCCAGCCTCCAGCTGGTGATGGCGGGGCGGAGGAGCAGGCAGCCTCCATCAGCTGATGGCGGGGTGTAGGAGCAGCAGCCAGCCTCCAGCTGGTGATGGCGGGGAGGAGGAGCAGCAGCAGCCAGCCTCCAGCAGCCAGCCAGCCTCCAGCAGCTGATGGCGGTGTGTGGGAGCAGCAGCCAGCCTCCAGCGGCCAGCCAGCCTCCAGCAGCAGATGGCGGGGTGGAGGAGCTGCAGCCAGCGTCCATCAGCTGATGGCGGGGTGGAGGAGCAGCAGGCAGCCTCCAGCTGGTGATGGCGGGGTGGAGGAGCTGCAGCCAGCGTCCAGCAGCTGATGGTGGGGTGGAGGAGCTGCAGCCAGCGTCCAGCAGCTGATGGTGGGGTGGAGGAGCTGCAGCCAGCGTCCAGCAGCTGATGGTTGGGTGGAGGAGCAGCAGCCAGCCTCCAGCAGCTGATGGCGGGGTGGAGGAGCTGCAGCCAGCCTCCAGCAGCCAGCCTCCAGCTAGTGATGGCGGGGTGGAGAAGCAGGCAGCCTCCATCAGCTGATGGCGGGGTGGAGGAGCAGAAGCCAGCCTCCAGCTGGTGATGGCGGGGTGCAGGAGCTGCAGGCAGCCTCCAGCAGCTGATGGCGGGGTGCAGGAGCTGCAGCCAGCGTCCAGCAGCTGATGGTGGGGTGGAGGAGCTGCAGCCAGCCTCCAGCAGCCAGCCTCCAGCTAGTGATGGCGGGGTGGAGAAGCAGGCAGCCTCCATCAGCTGATGGCGGGGTGTAGGAGCAGAAGCCAGCCTCCAGCTGGTGATGGCGGGGTGCAGGAGCTGCAGGCAGCCTCCAGCAGCTGATGGCGGGGTGCAGGAGCTGCAGGCAGCCTCCAGCAGCTGATGGCGGGGTGGAGGAGCTGCAGCCAGCGTCCAGCAGCTGATGGTGGGGTGGAGGAGCTGCAGCCAGCGTCCAGCAGCTGATGGTTGGGTGGAGGAGCAGCAGCCAGCCTCCAGCAGCTGATGGCGGGGTGCAGGAGCAGCAGCCAGCCTCCAGCAGCTGATGGCGGGGTGGAGGAGCTGCAGCCAGCCTCCAGCAGCCAGCCTCCAGCTAGTGATGGCGGGGTGGAGAAGCAGGCAGCCTCCATCAGCTGATGGCGGGGTGGAGGAGCAGAAGCCAGCCTCCAGCAGCTGATGGCGGGGTGCAGGAGCTGCAGCCAGCGTCCAGCAGCTGATGGTGGGGTGGAGGAGCTGCAGCCAGCCTCCAGCAGCCAGCCTCCAGCAGCTGATGGCGGGGTGCAGGAGCAGCAGCCAGCCTCCAGCAGCTGATGGCGGGGTGGAGGAGCAGCAGCCAGCCTCCAGCAGCCAGCCTCCAGCTGCTGATGGCGGGGTGGAGGAACAGAAGCCTCCAGCAGCTGATGGCAGGGTGCAGGAGCAGCAGCCAGCCTCCAGCTGGTGATGGCGGGGTGGAGGAGCTGAAACCTGGGTCGGACCTGGTCTGCAGCAGGGCCCATTACCACTCAGAAGCTGATGGCAGTGTGTGTTTAGGTCCCTGCGGGGTGGATGAGCTGAAACCTGGGTCAGACTTGGTGTGCAGCAGGGCTCAGCACCCTCCAGAAGCCGATGACAGTGTGTCTTTAACTCCCTGCCTGGTGGGAGAGCTGAAAGCTGGGTCGGACCTGGTCTTTAGCAGAGCTCAGCAGCCTCCAGAAGCTGATGGCAGTGTGTGTTTCATCCCCTGCGGGGTGGGAGAGCTGAAACGTGGGTCGGACCTGGTCTGCAGCAGGGCCCATCACCATCCAGAAGCTGACGGCGGTGTGTGTTTAAGTCCCTGCGGGGTGGGAGAGCCATAACCTGGGTCGGACCTGGTCTGCAGCAGAGCTCAGCAGCCTCCAGAACCTGATGGCAGTGTGTCTTTAATCCACTGCGGGGTGCAGGAGCTGAAACCTGGGTCGGACCTGGTCTGCAGCAGGGCTCAGCAGCCAGCAGAAGGTGATGGCAGTGTGTGTTTAGTTCCCTGCGGGGTGCAGGAGCTGAAACCTGGGTCGGACCTGGTCTGCAGCAGAGCTCAGCAGCCAGCAGAAGCTGATGGCAGTGTGTGTTTAATTCCCTGCCTGGTGGGAGAGCTGTAACCCGGGTCGGACTTGGTCTGCAGCAGGGCCCATCACCATCCAGAAGCTGATGGCAGTGTGTCTTTAATTCCCTGCGGGGTGGAGGAGCAGAAACCTGGGTCGGACCTGGTCTATAGCAGAGCTCAGCAGCCTCCAGCAGCTGATGGCAGTGTGTGTTTAAGTCCCTGCCTGGTGTGAGAGCTGAAACCTGGGTCGGACCTGGTCTATAGCAGAGCTCAGCAGCCTCCAGCAGCTGATGGCTGCGTGTGTTTAAGTCCCTGCGGGGTGCAGGAGCTGAAACCTGGGTCGGACCTGGTCTATGGCAGAGCTCAGCAGCCTCCAGAAGCTGATGGCAGCGTGCCTCTAAGTCCCTGCCTGGTGGGAGAGCTGAAACCTGGGTCGGACCTGGTCTATAGCAGAGCTCAGCAGCCTCCAGCAGCTGATGGCTGCGTGTGTTTAAGTCCCTGCGGGGTGCAGGAGCTGAAACCTGGGTCGGACCTGGTCTATGGCAGAGCTCAGCAGCCTCCAGAAGCTGATGGCAGCGTGCCTCTAAGTCCCTGCCTGGTGGGAGAGCTGAAACCTGGGTCGGACATGGTCTGCAGCAGGGCTCGGCAGCCTCCAGAAGCTGATGGCAGTGTGTGTTTAAGTCCCTGCCTGGTAGGAGAGCTGAAACCTGGGTCGGACCTGGTCTATAGAAGAGCTCAGCAGCCTCCAGCAGCTGATTGCAGTGTGTGTTTAAGTCCCTGCCTGGTGGGAGAGCTGATATCCGGGTCGGACCTGGTCCACAGCAGGGCCCATCACCCTCCAGAAGCTGGTGGCAGTGTGTGTTTAAGTCCCTGCGGGGTGCAGGAGCTGAAAGCTGGGTCGGACCTGGTCTGCAGCAGAGCTCAGCAGCCTCCAGTTGCTGATGGCAGTGTGTGTTTAAGTCCCTGCCTGGTGGGAGAGCTGAAACCTGGGTCGGACCTGGTCTATAGCAGAGCTCAGCAGCCTCCAGCTGCTGATGGCGTGGTGGAGGAGCAGCAGCAGCAGCAGCCAGCCTCCAGCAGCCAGCCAGCCCCCAGCAGCTGATGGCGGGGTGGAGGAGCGGAAGCCAGCCTCCAGCAGCTTATGGCGGGGTGGAGGAGCTGAAACCTGGGTCGGACCTGGTCTATAGTAGAGCTCCGCAGCCTCCAGACGCTGATGGCGGTGTGTCTTTAAGACCCTGCCTGGTGGGAGAGCTGAAACCTGGGTCGGACCTGGTCTGTAACAGAGCTCAGCAGCCTCCAGAAGCTGATGGCAGTGTGTGTTTAGTTCCCTGCGGGGTGGAGGAGCAGAAACCTGGGTCGCACCTGGTCTATAGAAGAGCTCAGCAGCCTCCAGAAGCTGATATCAGTGTGTGTTTAAGTCCCTGCGGGGTGGGAGAGCTGAGACCTGGGTCGGACCTGGTCTGCAGCAGGGCTCAGCAGCCTCCAGAAGCTGACGGCAGTGTGTGTTTAAGTCCCTGCCTGGTGTGAGAGCTGAAACCTGGGTCGGACCTGGTCTATAGCAGAGCTCAGCAGCCTCCAGCAGCTGATGGCTGCGTGTGTTTAAGTCCCTGCGGGGTGCAGGA
Source organism: Nothobranchius furzeri (assembly GCF_043380555.1). Taxonomy (NCBI): domain Eukaryota; kingdom Metazoa; phylum Chordata; class Actinopteri; order Cyprinodontiformes; family Nothobranchiidae; genus Nothobranchius; species Nothobranchius furzeri. The sequence goes on along the minus strand of NW_027223206.1, from coordinate 3,367 downwards.
GCTGAAACCTGGGTCGGACCTGGTCTATGGCAGAGCTCAGCAGCCTCCAGCAGCTGATGGCAGTGTGTGTTTAAGTCCCTGCCTGGTGGGAGAGCTGAAACCTGGGTCGGACCTGGTCTATAGCAGAGCTCAGCAGCCTCCAGCAGCTGATGGCAGTGTGTGTTTGATCCCCTGCGGGGTGGGAGAGCTGAAACTTGGGTCGGACCTGGTCTGCATCAGGGCTCAGCAGCCTCCAGAATCCGATGGCAGTGTGGGTTTAAGTCCATGCGGGGTGCAGGAGCAGAAACCTGGGTCGGACCTGGTCTATAGCAGGCCTCAGCAGCATCGAGAAGCTGATGGCAGTGTGTCTTTAATTCCCTGCGGGGTGGGAGAGCTGTAACCTGGGTCGGACCTGGCCTGCAGCGGAGCTCAGCAGCCTCCAGAAGCTGATGGCAGTGTGTCGTTAATTCCCTGCGGGGTTGAGGAGCAGAAACCTGGGTCGGACCTGGTCTGCAGCAGGGCCCATCACCATCCAGAAGCTGATGGCTGTGTGTGTTTAAGTCCCAGGGGGGTGGGAGAGCCATAACCTGGGTCGGACCTGGTCTGCAGCAGGGCTCAGCAGCCTCCAGTTGCAGATGGCAGTGTGTGTTTAGTTCCCTGCGGGGTGCAGGAGCTGAAACCTGGGTCGGACCTGGTCTATAGCAGAGCTCAGCAGCCTCCAGAAGCTGATGGCAGTGTGTCTTCAATTCCCTGCGGGGTGCAGGAGCTGATACCTGGGTCGGACCTGGTCTGCAGCAGGGCCCATCACCATCCAGACGCTGATGGCAGTGTGTGTTTAAGTCCTAGTGGGCTGCAGGAGCTGAAACCTGGGTCGGACCTGCTCTATAGTAGAGCTCAGCAGCCTCCAGAAGCTGATGGCAGTGTGTCTTTAAGTCCCTGCGGGGTGGGATAGCTGAAACCTGGGTCGGACCTGGTCTGCAGCAGGGCCCATCACCCTCCAGAAGCTGTTGGCAGTGTGTCTTCCATTCCTAGTGGGGCAGGGGAGCAAAGACCTGGGCAGAGGAGCGCCTGTCTGCATCCGATCCGGCCCCTCAGCAGCCCGCCGTGAGCCTTAGAGAACCCCCCCCCCCCCCCCCCCCCCCAGCGGGCTCCAGGAACCGGGCCCTGCGTCGGACCCAGCTCAGGCAGGCCCTCCCTCGGGCCCTGCAGCAGGTGGCCCCGTCTATGCAGTCGAAAACCCCGCGAAAATCGGTGTAGAAACGCCCGAGAGGCGTGGTGCGGTTCCCCCGGCCGGTACCGGGTCCGGACCGGTCCGGAAGTCCACCCAGAACACTGCCTGGGGCTTCTGGGCGGCTCCCCAGGCGCAGGCAGTCGAAAACCGCGTGAAAATCGGTTCAGAATTGACAAAACGGCGACCTCGTCGCTCCAAAAACTAAGTCCAAACTAAGCCTTTCGCTTATCGCTTAACGCTTAAGGCGGTCGGCCTTATGGCCAGTAAATGAAAAGTGCCTGCGCCCCTGGAGGTTTTGGAAGGTGCGAGCGATGACCATGCTCGGGTTAGTAGGTGAGGCCATCGGAAAACCAGCGTGAGTTGGCGGGTTTGGGTGGCAATCTATTCCAGGCAGAGTCGACTATCTCTGGGCATCAATTTTGGGATTTTTCCGGCTCTGGTTCTGGGAGAAACGCAGGGGCAAAGTGCACGAGCCGCGGCCGATTTTGGTGGCCTGTCCCTGGGCACAAAGTCTGAGGAGTGTGGGCCTGGTTCTCCGAAAAATACCAGTCTGCTGGAGCTCACTCCCATGGCTCCAGGGGGCACGGCACACCCCCCGGTAGCCGACCAAAGTGATCTACTCGGGCCAGACTCGGACCCACGACCCGGGGTGAGAACCACAACTACTGGTCATCCTTTTGACCTCCAGGGGGCGCGGCAGAGCCTCCCCAGTCCGACGCAAGTGCCCCACTTGGGCCATACTCAGACCCACGGCCCGGGGCGAGAACCACAACTACTGGTCATCCTTTAGACCTCCAGGGGGCCCGGCACAGCCTCCCTAGACCGACACAAGTGCTCCACTTTGGCTGTACTCTGACCCAAGTCCCGGTGCGAGAACCACAACTACTGGTCATCCTTTAGACCTCCAGGGGGCCCGGCACAGCCTCCCTAGGCCGACACAAGTGCTCCACTTGGGCTATACTCTGACCCAAGTCCCGGGGCGAGAACCACAACTACTGGTCATCCTTTTGACCTCATGGTCATCCTTTAGACCTCCGGGGGGCACGGCACAGCCTCCCTAGTCCGACACAAGTGCTCCACTTGGGCTATACTCGGACCCAAGTCCCGGGGCGAGAACCACAACTACTGGTCATCCTTTAGACCTCCAGGGGGCACGGCACACCCCCCGGTAGCCGACCAAAGTGCTCTACTCGGGCCAGACTCGGACCCACGACCCGGGGTGAGAACCACAACTACTGGTCATCCTTTAGACCTCCAGGGGGCACGGCACAGCCTCCCTAGTCCGACACAAGTGCTCCACTTGGGCTATACTCGGACCCACGACCCGGGGTGAGAACCACAACTACTGGTCATCCTTTAGACCTCCAGGGGGCACGGCACAGCCTCCCTAGTCCGACACAAGTGCTCCACTTGGGCTATACTCGGACCCAAGTCCCGGGGCGAGAACCACAACTACTGGTCATCCTTTAGACCTCCAGGGGGCCCGGCACAGCCTCCCTAGTCCGACACAAGTGCTCCACTTGGGCTATACTCTGACCCAAGTCCCGGGGCGAGAACCACAACTAATGGTCATCCTTTAGACCTCCAGTGGGGCCCGGCACAGCCTCCCTAGGCCGACACAAGTGCTCCACTTGGGCTATACTCTGACCCAAGTCCCGGGGCGAGAACCACAACTAATGGTCATCCTTTAGACCTCCAGGGGGCCCGGCACAGCCTCCCTAGACCGACACAAGTGCTCCACTTGGGCTAAACTCTGACCCAAGTCCCGGGGCGAGAACCACAACTACTGGTCATCCTTTAGACCTCCAGGGGGCACGGCACAGCCTCCCTAGTCCGACACAAGTGCTCCACTTGGGCTATACTCTGACCCAAGTCCCGGGGCGAGAACCACAACTACTGGTCATCCTTTAGACCTCCAGGGGGCACGGCACAGCCTCCCTAGTCCGACACAAGTGCTCCACTTGGGCTATACTCGGACCCACGACCCGGGGCGAGAACCACAACTACTGGTCATCCTTTAGACCTCCAGGGGGCACGGCACAGCCTCCCTAGTCCGACACAAGTGCTCCACTTGGGCTATACTCTGACCCAAGTCCCGGGGCGAGAACCACAACTACTGGTCATCCTTTAGACCTCCAGGGGGCACGGCACAGCCTC
>NW_027223205.1:32500-40492 GCF_043380555.1 Nothobranchius furzeri | reverse complement strand
TGCAGACAGGCGCTCCTCTGCCCAGGTCTTTGCTCCCCTGCCCCACTAGGAATGGAAGACACACTGCCAACAGCTTCTGGAGGGTGATGGGCCCTGCTGCAGACCAGGTCCGACCCAGGTTTCAGCTATCCCACCCCGCAGGGACTTAAAGACACACTGCCATCAGCTTCTGGAGGCTGCTGAGCTCTACTATAGAGCAGGTCCGACCCAGGTTTCAGCTCCTGCAGCCCACTAGGACTTAAACACACACTGCCATCAGCGTCTGGATGGTGATGGGCCCTGCTGCAGACCAGGTCCGACCCAGGTTTCAGCTATCCCACCCCGCAGGGACTTAAAGACACACTGCCATCAGCTTCTGGAGGCTGCTGAGCTCTACTATAGAGCAGGTCCGACCCAGGTTTCAGCTCCTGCAGCCCACTAGGACTTAAACACACACTGCCATCAGCGTCTGGATGGTGATGGGCCCTGCTGCAGACCAGGTCCGACCCAGGTATCAGCTCCTGCACCCCGCAGGGAATTGAAGACACACTGCCATCAGCTTCTGGAGGCTGCTGAGCTCTGCTATAGACCAGGTCCGACCCAGGTTTCAGCTCCTGCACCCCGCAGGGAACTAAACACACACTGCCATCTGCAACTGGAGGCTGCTGAGCCCTGCTGCAGACCAGGTCCGACCCAGGTTATGGCTCTCCCACCCCCCTGGGACTTAAACACACACAGCCATCAGCTTCTGGATGGTGATGGGCCCTGCTGCAGACCAGGTCCGACCCAGGTTTCAGCTCCTCAACCCCGCAGGGACTTAAACCCACACCGCCATCAGCTTCTGGAGGGTGATGGGCCCTGCTGCGGGCCAGGTCCGACCCAGGTTTCAGCTCTCCCACCCCGCAGGGACTTAAACACACACAGCCATCAGCTTCTGGGGGCTGCTGAGCCCTGCTGCAGACCAGGTCCGACCCAGGTTTCAGCTCTCCCACCCCGCAGGGTCTTTAACACACACACTGCCATCAGCTGCTGGAGGCTGCTGAGCTCCGCTATAGACCAGGTCCGACCCAGGTTTCTGCTCCTGCACCCCGCAGGGAATGAAAGACACACTGCCATCAGCTTCTGGAGGCTGCTGAGCCCTGCTGCAGACCAGGTCCGACCCAGGTATCGGCTCTCCAACCAGGCAGAGACTTAAACACACACACACACACACACACTGCCATCAGCTTCTGGGGGCTGCTGAGCTCTGCTGTAGACCGGGTCCGACCCAGGTTTCTGCTCCTCCACCCCGCAGGGACTTAAACACACACTGCCACCAGCTTCTGGAGGGTGATGGGCCCTGCTTTAGACCAGGTCTGACCCGGGATATAGCTCTCCCACCCCGCAGGGACTTAAACACTCACTGCCATCAGCTGCTGGAGGCTGCCGAGCTCTGCTGCAGACCAGGTCCCACCCAGGTTTCTGCTCCTGCACCCCGCAGGGACTTAAACACACACTGCCACCAGCTTCTGGAGGGTGATGGGCCCTGCTGTGGACCAGGTCCGACCCGGATATCAGCTCTCCCACCAGGCAGGGACTTAAACACACACTGCAATCAGCTGCTGGAGGCTGCTGAGCTCTACTATAGACCAGGTCCGACCCAGGTTTCAGCTCTCCCACCAGGCAGTGACTTAAAGACACACTGCCATCAGCTGCTGGAGGCTGCTGAGCTCTTCTATAGACCAGGTCCGACCCAGGTTTCAGCTCTCACACCAGGCAGGGACTTAAACACACACTGCCATCAGCTGCTGGAGGCTGCTGAGCTCTGCTATAGACCAGGTCCGACCCAGGTTTCAGCTCTCCCACCAGGCAGGGACTTAAAGACACACTGCCATCAGCTGCTGGAGGCTGCCGAGCCCTGCTGCAGACCATGTCCGACCCAGGTTTCAGCTCTCCCACCAGGCAGGGACTTAGAGGCACGCTGCCATCAGCTTCTGGAGGCTGCTGAGCTCTGCCATAGACCAGGTCCGACCGAGGTTTCAGCTCTCCCACCCCGCAGGGACTTAAACACACACTGCCATCAGCTGCTGGAGGCTGCTGAGCTCTGCTATAGACCAGGTCCGACCCGGGATATAGCTCTCCCACCCCGCAGGGACTTAAACACACACTGCCATCAGCTGCTGGAGGCTGCTGAGCTCTTCTATAGACCAGGTCCGACCCAGGTTTCAGCTCTCCCACCCCGCAGGGACTTGAACACACACTGCCATCAGCTTCTGGAGGCTGCTGAGCTCTGCTATAGACCAGGTCCGACCCAGGTTTCTGCTCCTCCACCCCGCAGGGAATTAAAGACACACTGCCATCAGCTTCTGGATGGTGATGGGCCCTGCTGCAGACCAAGTCCGACCCGGGTTACAGCTCTCCCACCAGGCAGGGAATTAAACACACACTGCCATCAGCTGCTGGAGGCTGCTGAGCTCCGCTATAGACCAGGTCCGACCCGGGTTCCTGCTCCTGCACCCCGCAGGGACCAAAACACACACACTGCCATCAGCTTCTGGAGGCTGCTGAGCTCTTCTATAGACCAGGTCCGACCCAGGTTTCAGCTCTCCCACCAGGCAGGGACTTAAACACACACTGCCATCACCTTCTGCTGGCTGCTGAGCTCTGCTGCAGACCAGGTCCGACCCAGGTTTCAGCTCCTGCACCCCGCAGGGAACTAAACACACACTGCCGTCACCTTCTGCTGGCTGCTGAGCCCTGCTGCAGACCAGGTCCGACCCAGGTTTCAGCTCCTGCACCCCGCAGTGGATTAAAGACACACTGCCATCAGGTTCTGGAGGCTGCTGAGCTCTGCTGCAGACCAGGTCCGACCCAGGTTATGGCTCTCCCACCCCGCAGGGACTTAAACACACACCGCCGTCAGCTTCTGGATGGTGATGGGCCCTGCTGCAGACCAGGTCCGACCCACGTTTCAGCTCTCCCACCCCGCAGGGGATGAAACACACACTGCCATCAGCTTCTGGAGGCTGCTGAGCTCTGCTAAAGACCAGGTCCGACCCAGCTTTCAGCTCTCCCACCAGGCAGGGAGTTAAAGACACACTGTCATCGGCTTCTGGAGGGTGCTGAGCCCTGCTGCACACCAAGTCTGACCCAGGTTTCAGCTCATCCACCCCGCAGGGACCTAAACACACACTGCCATCAGCTTCTGAGTGGTAATGGGCCCTGCTGCAGACCAGGTCCGACCCAGGTTTCAGCTCCTCCACCCCGCCATCACCAGCTGGAGGCTGGCTGCTGCTCCTGCACCCTGCCATCAGCTGCTGGAGGCTTCTGTTCCTCCACCCCGCCATCAGCAGCTGGAGGCTGGCTGCTGGAGGCTGGCTGCTGCTCCTCCACCCCGCCATCACCAGCTGGAGGCTGGTTGCAGCTCCTGCACCCCGCCATCAGCTGCTGGAGGCTGCCTGCAGCCCCTGCACCCCGCCATCAGCTGCTGGAGGCTGGCTGCAGCTCCTGCACACCGCCATCAGCTGCTGGAGGCTGCCTGCAGCTCCTGCACCCCGCCATCAGCTGCTGGAGGCTGGCTGCTGCTCCTGCACCCCGCCAGCAGCTGCTGGAGGCTGGCTGCTGCTCCTCCACCCAACCATCAGCTGCTGGACGCTGGCTGCTGCTCCTGCACCCCGCCATCAGCTGCTGGAGGCTGGCTGCTGCTCCTCCACCACCCAACCATCAGCTGCTGGACGCTGGCTGCAGCTCCTCCACCCCGCCATCAGCTGCTGGTGGCTGGCTGCAGCTCCTTCACCCCGCCATCAGCTGCTGGTGGCTGGCTGCAGCTCCTTCACCCCGCCATCACCAGCTGGAGGCTGGCTGCTGCTCCTGCACCCCGCCATCAGCTGCTGGAGGCTGCCTGCAGCTCCTGCGCCCCGCCATCAGCTGCTGGAGGCTGGCTGCTGCTCCTGCACCCTGCCATCAGCTGTTCGAGGCTGGCTGCAGCTCCTCCACCCCACCATCACCAGCTGGAGGCTGGTTGCAGCTCCTGCACCCCGTCATCAGCAGCTGGAGGCTGCCTGCTGCTCCTGCACCCCGCCATCAGCTGCTGGAGGCTGCCTGCAGCTCCTGCACCCCGCCATCATTTGCTGGAGGCTGGCTGCAGCTCCTGCAACCCGCCATCAGCTGCTGGAGGCTGGCTGCTGCTCCTCCACCCCACCATGACCTGCTGGAGGCTGGCTGCAGCTCCTTCACACCGCCATCAGCTGATGGATGCTGGCTGAACGCTGGAGGCTGGCTGCTGCTCCCACACACCGCCATCAGCTCCTGGAGGCTGGCTGGCTGCTGGAGGCTGTCTGCTGCTGCTCCTCCACCCCGCCATCACCAGCTGGAGGCTGGCTGCTGGAGGCTGGCTGCAGCTCCTGCACCCCACCATCAGCTGCTGGAGGCTGGCTTCTGCTCCTCCACCCCGCCATCAGCTGCTGGGGGCTGGCTGCTGGAGGCTGGCTGCAGCTCCTCCACCCCGCCATCACCAGCTGGAGGCTGGTTGCAGCTCCTGCACCCCGCCATCAGCTGCTGGAGGCTGCCTGCTGCTCCTGCACCCCGCCATCAGCTGCTGGAGGCTGCCTGCACCTCCTGCACCCCGCCATCAGCTGCTGGAGGCTGGCTTCTGCTCCTCCACCCCGCCATCAGCTGATGGAGGCTGCCTGCTTCTCCACCCCGCCATCACTAGCTGGAGGCTGGCTGCTGGAGGCTGGCTGCAGCTCCTCCACCCCGCCATCAGCTGCTGGAGGCTGCCTGCAGCTCCTGCACCCCGCCATCACCAGCTGGAGGCTGGCTTCTGCTCCTCCACCCCGCCATCAGCTGATGGAGGCTGCCTGCTTCTCCACCCCGCCATCACTAGCTGGAGGCTGGCTGCTGGAGGCTGGCTGCAGCTCCTCCACCCCGCCATCAGCTGCTGGAGGCTGGCTGCTGCTCCTGCACCCCGCCATCAGCTGCTGGAGGCTGGCTGCTGCTCCTCCACCCAACCATCAGCTGCTGGACGCTGGCTGCAGCTCCTCCACCCCACCATCAGCTGCTGGACGCTGGCTGCAGCTCCTCCACCCCGCCATCAGCTGCTGGAGGCTGCCTGCAGCTCCTGCACCCCGCCATCAGCTGCTGGAGGCTGCCTGCAGCTCCTGCACCCCGCCATCAGCTGCTGGTGGCTGGCTGCAGCTCCTTCACCCCGCCATCACCAGCTGGAGGCTGGCTGCTGCTCCTGCACCCCGCCATCAGCTGCTGGAGGCTGCCTGCAGCTCCTGCGCCCCGCCATCAGCTGCTGGAGGCTGGCTGCTGCTCCTGCACCCTGCCATCAGCTGTTCGAGGCTGGCTGCAGCTCCTCCACCCCACCATCACCAGCTGGAGGCTGGTTGCAGCTCCTGCACCCCGTCATCAGCAGCTGGAGGCTGCCTGCTGCTCCTGCACCCCGCCATCAGCTGCTGGAGGCTGCCTGCAGCTCCTGCACCCCGCCATCATTTGCTGGAGGCTGGCTGCAGCTCCTGCAACCCGCCATCAGCTGCTGGAGGCTGGCTGCTGCTCCTCCACCCCACCATGACCTGCTGGAGGCTGGCTGCAGCTCCTTCACACCGCCATCAGCTGATGGATGCTGGCTGAACGCTGGAGGCTGGCTGCTGCTCCCACACACCGCCATCAGCTCCTGGAGGCTGGCTGGCTGCTGGAGGCTGTCTGCTGCTGCTCCTCCACCCCGCCATCACCAGCTGGAGGCTGGCTGCTGGAGGCTGGCTGCAGCTCCTGCACCCCACCATCAGCTGCTGGAGGCTGGCTTCTGCTCCTCCACCCCGCCATCAGCTGCTGGGGGCTGGCTGCTGGAGGCTGGCTGCAGCTCCTCCACCCGCCATCACCAGCTGGAGGCTGGTTGCAGCTCCTGCACCCCGCCATCAGCTGCTGGAGGCTGCCTGCTGCTCCTGCACCCCGCCATCAGCTGCTGGAGGCTGCCTGCACCTCCTGCACCCCGCCATCAGCTGCTGGAGGCTGGCTTCTGCTCCTCCACCCCGCCATCAGCTGATGGAGGCTGCCTGCTTCTCCACCCCGCCATCACTAGCTGGAGGCTGGCTGCTGGAGGCTGGCTGCAGCTCCTCCACCCCGCCATCAGCTGCTGGAGGCTGCCTGCAGCTCCTGCACCCCGCCATCACCAGCTGGAGGCTGGCTTCTGCTCCTCCACCCCGCCATCAGCTGATGGAGGCTGCCTGCTTCTCCACCCCGCCATCACTAGCTGGAGGCTGGCTGCTGGAGGCTGGCTGCAGCTCCTCCACCCCGCCATCAGCTGCTGGAGGCTGGCTGCTGCTCCTGCACCCCGCCATCAGCTGCTGGAGGCTGGCTGCTGCTCCTCCACCCAACCATCAGCTGCTGGACGCTGGCTGCAGCTCCTCCACCCCACCATCAGCTGCTGGACGCTGGCTGCAGCTCCTCCACCCCGCCATCAGCTGCTGGAGGCTGCCTGCAGCCTCCTGCACCCCGCCATCAGCTGCTGGAGGCTGCCTGCAGCTCCTGCACCCCGCCATCACCAGCTGGAGGCTGGCTTCTGCTCCTCCACCCCGCCATCAGCTGATGGAGGCTGCCTGCTTCTCCACCCCGCCATCACTAGCTGGAGGCTGGCTGCTGGAGGCTGGCTGCTGCTCCTCCACCCAACCATCAGCTGCTGGACGCTGGCTGCAGCTCCTCCACCCCACCATCAGCTGCTGGACGCTGGCTGCAGCTCCTGCACCCCGCCATCAGCTGCTGGAGGCTGGCTTCTGCTCCTCCACCCCGCCATCAGCTGCTGGAGGCTGCCTGCTGCTCCTGCACCCCGCCATCAGCTGCTGGAGGCTGGCTGCTGCTCCTGCACCCCGCCATCAGCTGCTGGAGGCTGGCTGCTGGAGGCTGGCTGCAGCTCCTCCACCCCACCATCAGCTGCTGGACGCTGGCTGCAGCTCCTCCACCCCACCATCAGCTGCTGGACGCTGGCTGCAGCTCCTGCACCCCGCCATCAGCTGCTGGAGGCTGGCTTCTGCTCCTCCACCCCGCCATCAGCTGACGGAGGCTGCCTGCTTCTCCACCCCGCCATCACTAGCTGGAGGCTGGCTGCTGGAGGGCTGGCTGCAGCTCCTCCACCCCACCATCAGCTGCTGGACGCTGGCTGCAGCTCCTGCACCCCGCCATCAGCTGCTGGAGGCTGGCTTCTGCTCCTCCACCCCGCCATCAGCTGACGGAGGCTGCCTGCTTCTCCACCCCGCCATCACTAGCTGGAGGCTGGCTGCTGGAGGCTGGCTGCAGCTCCTCCACCCCGCCATCAGCTGCTGGAGGCTGGCTGCTGCTCCTGCACCCCGCCATCAGCTGCTGGACGCTGGCTGCAGCTCCTCCACCCCGCCATCACCAGCTGGAGGCTGCCTGCTGCTCTTCCACCCCGCCATCAGCTGATGGACGCTGGCTGCAGCTCCTCCACCCCGCCATCAGCTGCTGGAGGCTGGCTGGCCGCTGGAGGCTGGCTGCTGCTCCCACACACCGCCATCAGCTGCTGGAGGCTGGCTGGCTGCTGGAGGCTGGCTGCTGCTGCTCCTCCTCCCCGCCATCACCAGCTGGAGGCTGGCTGCTGCTCCTACACCCCGCCATCAGCTGATGGAGGCTGCCTGCTCCTCCGCCCCGCCATCACCAGCTGGAGGCTGGCTGCTGGAGGCTGGCTGCAGCTCCTTCACCCCGCCATCACCAGCTGGAGGCTGGCTTCTGCTCCTGCACCCCGCCATCAGCTGCTGGAGGCTGGCTTCTGCTCCTCCACCCCGCCACCAGCTGCTGGAGGCTGGCTGCTGCTCCTGCACCCCGCCAGCAGCTGCTGGAGGCTGGCTGCTGCTCCTCCACCACCCAACCATCAGCTGCTGGACGCTGGCTGCAGCTCCTCCACCCCGCCATCAGCTGCTGGTGGCTGGCTGCTGCTCCTGCACCCCGCCATCAGCTGCTGGTGGCTGGCTGCAGCTCCTTCACCCCGCCATCACCAGCTGGAGGCTGGCTGCTGCTCCTGCA
>NW_027223205.1:10000-22500 GCF_043380555.1 Nothobranchius furzeri | reverse complement strand
CGATGTGAAGCCCGGAATGCTGCTCGACGGTGGGAAGACATCTGCCAGTTCGCCCCTTACCCATCTCTGGTTCGACGATGAGCTTCCCTACTAACCCGAGCATGGTCATCGCTCGCACCTTCCAAAACCTCCAGGGGCGCAGGCACTTTTCGTTTACTTACCATAAGGCGGATCTCCTCAAGCCTTAAGCAACTAGCGCAGGCTCTCGGCAGCACTTTGAAAATTTTTCAGCCGAAATCTCGAACGTCTGGTAATCCCAAGGGGGGACTTTGAAATTTTTTCTGCACTCATGGTCATCCGACAGAGGGACTTTGAAAATTTTCCTGCACTCATGGTCATCCTACGAGGACACTTTGAAAATAAACACGACACTCTGGTCATCCTGTGGAGAGAGGACAAGAGGGTGGATCACGGTGGGACTGCCGTGACCCTAAGCTACTATTGAGGCATCAACCTGGGATGAGCTGGGGTCTGACATCCCCCTGTTGCCATGGAGGTCTAAAGGATGACCATTAGTTGTGGTTCTCGCCCCGGGACTTGGGTCAGAGTACAGCCGAAGTGGAGCACTTGTGTCGGACTAGGGAGGCTGTGCCGTGCCCCCTGGAGGTCTAAAGGATGACCAGTAGTTGTGGTTCTCGCCCCGGGACTTGGGTCAGAGTATAGCCCAAGTGGAGCACTTGTGTCGGCCTAGGGAGGCTCTGCCGTGCCCCATGGAGGTCTAAAGGATGACCATGAGGTCAAAAGGATGACCAGTAGTTGTGGTTCTCGCCCCGGGACTTGGGTCAGAGTATAGCCCAAGTGGAGCACTTGTGTCGGACTAGGGAGGCTGTGCCGGGCCCCCTGGAGGTCTAAAGGATGACCATGAGGTCAAAAGGATGACCAGTAGTTGTGGTTCTCGCCCCGGGACTTGGGTCAGAGTATAGCCCAAGTGGAGCACTTGTGTCGGCCTAGGGAGGCTGTGCCGGGCCCCCTGGAGGTCTAAAGGATGACCATGAGGTCAAAAGGATGACCAGTAGTTGTGGTTCTCGCCCCGGGACTTGGGTCAGAGTATAGCCCAAGTGGAGCACTTGTGTCGGACTAGGGAGGCTGTGCCGGGCCCCCTGGAGGTCTAAAGGATGACCATGAGGTCAAAAGGATGACCAGTAGTTGTGGTTCTCGCCCCGGGACTTGGGTCAGAGTATAGCCCAAGTGGAGCACTTGTGTCGGCCTAGGGAGGCTGTGCCGGGCCCCCTGGAGGTCTAAAGGATGACCATGAGGTCAAAAGGATGACCAGTAGTTGTGGTTCTCGCCCCGGGACTTGGGTCAGAGTATAGCCCAAGTGGAGCACTTGTGTCGGACTAGGGAGGCTGTGCCGTGCCCCCTGGAGGTCTAAAGGATGACCAGTAGTTGTGGTTCTCGCCCCGGGACTTGGGTCAGAGTATAGCCCAAGTGGAGCACTTGTGTCGGACTAGGGAGGCTGTGCCGGGCCCCCTGGAGGTCTAAAGGATGACCATGAGGTCAAAAGGATGACCAGTAGTTGTGGTTCTCGCCCCGGGACTTGGGTCAGAGTATAGCCCAAGTGGAGCACTTGTGTCGGCCTAGGGAGGCTGTGCCGGGCCCCCTGGAGGTCTAAAGGATGACCATGAGGTCAAAAGGATGACCAGTAGTTGTGGTTCTCGCCCCGGGACTTGGGTCAGAGTATAGCCCAAGTGGAGCACTTGTGTCGGACTAGGGAGGCTGTGCCGTGCCCCCTGGAGGTCTAAAGGATGACCAGTAGTTGTGGTTCTCGCCCCGGGACTTGGGTCAGAGTATAGCCCAAGTGGAGCACTTGTGTCGGACTAGGGAGGCTGTGCCGTGCCCCCTGGAGGTCTAAAGGATGACCAGTAGTTGTGGTTCTCGCCCCGGGACTTGGGTCATAGTATAGCCCAAGTGGAGCACTTGGGTCGGACTAGGGAGGCTGTGTCGTGCCCCCTGGAGGTCTAAAGGATGACCAGTAGTTGTGGTTCTCGCCCCGGGACTTGGGTCAGAGAATAGCCCAAGTGGGACACTTGTGTCGGACTAGGGAGGCTCTGCCGTGCCCCCTGGAGGTCTAAAGGATGACCAGTAGTTGTGGTTCTCGCCCCGGGACTTGGGTCAGAGTATAGCCCAAGTGGAGCACTTGTGTCGGACTAGGGAGGCTGTGCCGTGCCCCCTGGAGGTCTAAAGGATGACCATTAGTTGTGGTTCTCGCCCCGGGACTTGGGTCAGAGTACAGCCCAAGTGGAGCACTTGCGTCGGACTAGGGAGGCTGTGCCGGGCCCCCTGGAGGTCTAAAGGATGACCAGTAGTTGTGGTTCTCGCCCCGGGCCGTGGGTCTGAGTATGGCCCAAGTGGGACACTTGTGTCGGACTAGGGAGGCTCTGCCGTGCCCCCTTGAGGTCTAAAGGATGACCAGTAGTTGTGGTTCTCGCCCCGGGACTTGGGTCATAGTATAGCCCAAGTGGGACACTTGTGTCGGACTAGGGAGGCTCTGCCGTGCCCCCTTGAGGTCTAAAGGATGACCATGAGGTCAAAAGGATGACCAGTAGTTGTGGTTCTCGCCCCGGGACTTGGGTCAGAGTATGGCCCAAGTGGTGCACTTGTGTCGGTCTAGGGAGGCTGTGCCGGTCCCCCTGGAGGTCTAAAGGATGACCAGTAGTTGTGGTTCTCGCCCCGGGACTTGGGTCAGAGTATAGCCCAAGTGGAGCACTTGTGTCGGACTAGGGAGGCTGTGCCGGGCCCCCTGGAGGTCTAAAGGATGACCAGTAGTTGTGGTTCTCACCCCGGGTCGTGGGTCCGAGTCTGGCCCGAGTAGAGCACTTTGGTCGGCTACCGGGGGGTGTGCCGTGCCCCCTGGAGGTCTAAAGGATGACCAGTAGTTGTGGTTCTCGCCCCGGGACTTGGGTCAGAGTATAGCCCAAGTGGAGCACTTGTGTCGGCCTAGGGAGGCTGTGCCGGGCCCCCTGGAGATCTAAAGGATGACCATGAGGTCAAAAGGATGACCAGTAGTTGTGGTTCTCGCCCCGGGACTTGGGTCAGAGTATAGCCCAAGTGGAGCACTTGTGTCGGCCTAGGGAGGCTGTGCCGGGCCCCCTGGAGGTCTAAAGGATGACCAGTAGTTGTGGTTCTCGCACCGGGACTTGGGTCAGAGTACAGCCCAAGTGGAGCACTTGTGTCGGTCTAGGGAGGCTGTGCCGGGCCCCCTGGAGGTCTAAAGGATGACCAGTAGTTGTGGTTCTCGCCCCGGGCCGTGGGTCTGAGTATGGCCCAAGTGGGGCACTTGCGTCGGACTGGGGAGGCTCTGCCGCGCCCCCTGGAGGTCAAAAGGATGACCAGTAGTTGTGGTTCTCACCCCGGGTCGTGGGTCCGAGTCTGGCCCGAGTAGAGCACTTTGGTCGGCTACCGGGGGGTGTGCCGTGCCCCCTGGAGCCATGGGAGTGAGCTCCAGCAGACTGGTATTTTTCGGAGAACCAGGCCCACACTCCTCAGACTTTGTGCCCAGGGACAGGCCACCAAAATCGGCCGCGGCTCGTGCACTTTGCCCCTGCGTTTCTCCCAGAACCAGAGCCGGAAAAATCCCAAAATTGATGCCCAGAGATAGTCGACTCTGCCTGGAATAGATTGCCACCCAAACCCGCCAACTCACGCTGGTTTTCCGATGGCCTCACCTACTAACCCGAGCATGGTCATCGCTCGCACCTTCCAAAACCTCCAGGGGCGCAGGCACTTTTCATTTACTGGCCATAAGGCCGACCGCCTTAAGCGTTAAGCGATAAGCGAAAGGCTTAGTTTGGACTTAGTTTTTGGAGCGACGAGGTCGCCGTTTTGTCAATTCTGAACCGATTTTCACGCGGTTTTCGACTGCCTGCGCCTGGGGAGCCGCCCAGAAGCCCCAGGCAGTGTTCTGGGTGGACTTCCGGACCGGTCCGGACCCGGTACCGGCCGGGGGAACCGCACCACGCCTCTCGGGCGTTTCTACACCGATTTTCGCGGGGTTTTCGACTGCATAGACGGGGCCACCTGCTGCAGGGCCCGAGGGAGGGCCTTACTGAGCTGGGTCCGACGCAGGGCCCGGTTCCTGGAGCCCGCTGGGGGGGGGGGGGGGGTTCTCTAAGGCTCACGGCGGGCTGCTGAGGGGCCGGATCGGATGCAGACAGGCGCTCCTCTGCCCAGGTCTTTGCTCCCCTGCCCCACTAGGAATGGAAGACACACTGCCAACAGCTTCTGGAGGGTGATGGGCCCTGCTGCAGACCAGGTCCGACCCAGGTTTCAGCTATCCCACCCCGCAGGGACTTAAAGACACACTGCCATCAGCTTCTGGAGGCTGCTGAGCTCTACTATAGAGCAGGTCCGACCCAGGTTTCAGCTCCTGCAGCCCACTAGGACTTAAACACACACTGCCATCAGCGTCTGGATGGTGATGGGCCCTGCTGCAGACCAGGTCCGACCCAGGTTTCAGCTATCCCACCCCGCAGGGACTTAAAGACACACTGCCATCAGCTTCTGGAGGCTGCTGAGCTCTACTATAGAGCAGGTCCGACCCAGGTTTCAGCTCCTGCAGCCCACTAGGACTTAAACACACACTGCCATCAGCGTCTGGATGGTGATGGGCCCTGCTGCAGACCAGGTCCGACCCAGGTATCAGCTCCTGCACCCCGCAGGGAATTGAAGACACACTGCCATCAGCTTCTGGAGGCTGCTGAGCTCTGCTATAGACCAGGTCCGACCCAGGTTTCAGCTCCTGCACCCCGCAGGGAACTAAACACACACTGCCATCTGCAACTGGAGGCTGCTGAGCCCTGCTGCAGACCAGGTCCGACCCAGGTTATGGCTCTCCCACCCCCCTGGGACTTAAACACACACAGCCATCAGCTTCTGGATGGTGATGGGCCCTGCTGCAGACCAGGTCCGACCCAGGTTTCAGCTCCTCAACCCCGCAGGGACTTAAACCCACACCGCCATCAGCTTCTGGAGGGTGATGGGCCCTGCTGCGGGCCAGGTCCGACCCAGGTTTCAGCTCTCCCACCCCGCAGGGACTTAAACACACACAGCCATCAGCTTCTGGGGGCTGCTGAGCCCTGCTGCAGACCAGGTCCGACCCAGGTTTCAGCTCTCCCACCCCGCAGGGTCTTTAACACACACACTGCCATCAGCTGCTGGAGGCTGCTGAGCTCCGCTATAGACCAGGTCCGACCCAGGTTTCTGCTCCTGCACCCCGCAGGGAATGAAAGACACACTGCCATCAGCTTCTGGAGGCTGCTGAGCCCTGCTGCAGACCAGGTCCGACCCAGGTATCGGCTCTCCAACCAGGCAGAGACTTAAACACACACACACACACACACACTGCCATCAGCTTCTGGGGGCTGCTGAGCTCTGCTGTAGACCGGGTCCGACCCAGGTTTCTGCTCCTCCACCCCGCAGGGACTTAAACACACACTGCCACCAGCTTCTGGAGGGTGATGGGCCCTGCTTTAGACCAGGTCTGACCCGGGATATAGCTCTCCCACCCCGCAGGGACTTAAACACTCACTGCCATCAGCTGCTGGAGGCTGCCGAGCTCTGCTGCAGACCAGGTCCCACCCAGGTTTCTGCTCCTGCACCCCGCAGGGACTTAAACACACACTGCCACCAGCTTCTGGAGGGTGATGGGCCCTGCTGTGGACCAGGTCCGACCCGGATATCAGCTCTCCCACCAGGCAGGGACTTAAACACACACTGCAATCAGCTGCTGGAGGCTGCTGAGCTCTACTATAGACCAGGTCCGACCCAGGTTTCAGCTCTCCCACCAGGCAGTGACTTAAAGACACACTGCCATCAGCTGCTGGAGGCTGCTGAGCTCTTCTATAGACCAGGTCCGACCCAGGTTTCAGCTCTCACACCAGGCAGGGACTTAAACACACACTGCCATCAGCTGCTGGAGGCTGCTGAGCTCTGCTATAGACCAGGTCCGACCCAGGTTTCAGCTCTCCCACCAGGCAGGGACTTAAAGACACACTGCCATCAGCTGCTGGAGGCTGCCGAGCCCTGCTGCAGACCATGTCCGACCCAGGTTTCAGCTCTCCCACCAGGCAGGGACTTAGAGGCACGCTGCCATCAGCTTCTGGAGGCTGCTGAGCTCTGCCATAGACCAGGTCCGACCGAGGTTTCAGCTCTCCCACCCCGCAGGGACTTAAACACACACTGCCATCAGCTGCTGGAGGCTGCTGAGCTCTGCTATAGACCAGGTCCGACCCGGGATATAGCTCTCCCACCCCGCAGGGACTTAAACACACACTGCCATCAGCTGCTGGAGGCTGCTGAGCTCTTCTATAGACCAGGTCCGACCCAGGTTTCAGCTCTCCCACCCCGCAGGGACTTGAACACACACTGCCATCAGCTTCTGGAGGCTGCTGAGCTCTGCTATAGACCAGGTCCGACCCAGGTTTCTGCTCCTCCACCCCGCAGGGAATTAAAGACACACTGCCATCAGCTTCTGGATGGTGATGGGCCCTGCTGCAGACCAAGTCCGACCCGGGTTACAGCTCTCCCACCAGGCAGGGAATTAAACACACACTGCCATCAGCTGCTGGAGGCTGCTGAGCTCCGCTATAGACCAGGTCCGACCCGGGTTCCTGCTCCTGCACCCCGCAGGGACCAAAACACACACACTGCCATCAGCTTCTGGAGGCTGCTGAGCTCTTCTATAGACCAGGTCCGACCCAGGTTTCAGCTCTCCCACCAGGCAGGGACTTAAACACACACTGCCATCACCTTCTGCTGGCTGCTGAGCTCTGCTGCAGACCAGGTCCGACCCAGGTTTCAGCTCCTGCACCCCGCAGGGAACTAAACACACACTGCCGTCACCTTCTGCTGGCTGCTGAGCCCTGCTGCAGACCAGGTCCGACCCAGGTTTCAGCTCCTGCACCCCGCAGTGGATTAAAGACACACTGCCATCAGGTTCTGGAGGCTGCTGAGCTCTGCTGCAGACCAGGTCCGACCCAGGTTATGGCTCTCCCACCCCGCAGGGACTTAAACACACACCGCCGTCAGCTTCTGGATGGTGATGGGCCCTGCTGCAGACCAGGTCCGACCCACGTTTCAGCTCTCCCACCCCGCAGGGGATGAAACACACACTGCCATCAGCTTCTGGAGGCTGCTGAGCTCTGCTAAAGACCAGGTCCGACCCAGCTTTCAGCTCTCCCACCAGGCAGGGAGTTAAAGACACACTGTCATCGGCTTCTGGAGGGTGCTGAGCCCTGCTGCACACCAAGTCTGACCCAGGTTTCAGCTCATCCACCCCGCAGGGACCTAAACACACACTGCCATCAGCTTCTGAGTGGTAATGGGCCCTGCTGCAGACCAGGTCCGACCCAGGTTTCAGCTCCTCCACCCCGCCATCACCAGCTGGAGGCTGGCTGCTGCTCCTGCACCCTGCCATCAGCTGCTGGAGGCTTCTGTTCCTCCACCCCGCCATCAGCAGCTGGAGGCTGGCTGCTGGAGGCTGGCTGCTGCTCCTCCACCCCGCCATCACCAGCTGGAGGCTGGTTGCAGCTCCTGCACCCCGCCATCAGCTGCTGGAGGCTGCCTGCAGCCCCTGCACCCCGCCATCAGCTGCTGGAGGCTGGCTGCAGCTCCTGCACACCGCCATCAGCTGCTGGAGGCTGCCTGCAGCTCCTGCACCCCGCCATCAGCTGCTGGAGGCTGGCTGCTGCTCCTGCACCCCGCCAGCAGCTGCTGGAGGCTGGCTGCTGCTCCTCCACCCAACCATCAGCTGCTGGACGCTGGCTGCTGCTCCTGCACCCCGCCATCAGCTGCTGGAGGCTGGCTGCTGCTCCTCCACCACCCAACCATCAGCTGCTGGACGCTGGCTGCAGCTCCTCCACCCCGCCATCAGCTGCTGGTGGCTGGCTGCAGCTCCTTCACCCCGCCATCAGCTGCTGGTGGCTGGCTGCAGCTCCTTCACCCCGCCATCACCAGCTGGAGGCTGGCTGCTGCTCCTGCACCCCGCCATCAGCTGCTGGAGGCTGCCTGCAGCTCCTGCGCCCCGCCATCAGCTGCTGGAGGCTGGCTGCTGCTCCTGCACCCTGCCATCAGCTGTTCGAGGCTGGCTGCAGCTCCTCCACCCCACCATCACCAGCTGGAGGCTGGTTGCAGCTCCTGCACCCCGTCATCAGCAGCTGGAGGCTGCCTGCTGCTCCTGCACCCCGCCATCAGCTGCTGGAGGCTGCCTGCAGCTCCTGCACCCCGCCATCATTTGCTGGAGGCTGGCTGCAGCTCCTGCAACCCGCCATCAGCTGCTGGAGGCTGGCTGCTGCTCCTCCACCCCACCATGACCTGCTGGAGGCTGGCTGCAGCTCCTTCACACCGCCATCAGCTGATGGATGCTGGCTGAACGCTGGAGGCTGGCTGCTGCTCCCACACACCGCCATCAGCTCCTGGAGGCTGGCTGGCTGCTGGAGGCTGTCTGCTGCTGCTCCTCCACCCCGCCATCACCAGCTGGAGGCTGGCTGCTGGAGGCTGGCTGCAGCTCCTGCACCCCACCATCAGCTGCTGGAGGCTGGCTTCTGCTCCTCCACCCCGCCATCAGCTGCTGGGGGCTGGCTGCTGGAGGCTGGCTGCAGCTCCTCCACCCCGCCATCACCAGCTGGAGGCTGGTTGCAGCTCCTGCACCCCGCCATCAGCTGCTGGAGGCTGCCTGCTGCTCCTGCACCCCGCCATCAGCTGCTGGAGGCTGCCTGCACCTCCTGCACCCTGCCATCAGCTGCTGGAGGCTGGCTTCTGCTCCTCCACCCCGCCATCAGCTGATGGAGGCTGCCTGCTTCTCCACCCCGCCATCACTAGCTGGAGGCTGGCTGCTGGAGGCTGGCTGCAGCTCCTCCACCCCGCCATCAGCTGCTGGAGGCTGCCTGCAGCTCCTGCACCCCGCCATCACCAGCTGGAGGCTGGCTTCTGCTCCTCCACCCCGCCATCAGCTGATGGAGGCTGCCTGCTTCTCCACCCCGCCATCACTAGCTGGAGGCTGGCTGCTGGAGGCTGGCTGCAGCTCCTCCACCCCGCCATCAGCTGCTGGAGGCTGGCTGCTGCTCCTGCACCCCGCCATCAGCTGCTGGAGGCTGGCTGCTGCTCCTCCACCCAACCATCAGCTGCTGGACGCTGGCTGCAGCTCCTCCACCCCACCATCAGCTGCTGGACGCTGGCTGCAGCTCCTCCACCCCGCCATCAGCTGCTGGAGGCTGCCTGCAGCTCCTGCACCCCGCCATCAGCTGCTGGAGGCTGCCTGCAGCTCCTGCACCCCGCCATCAGCTGCTGGTGGCTGGCTGCAGCTCCTTCACCCCGCCATCACCAGCTGGAGGCTGGCTGCTGCTCCTGCACCCCGCCATCAGCTGCTGGAGGCTGCCTGCAGCTCCTGCGCCCCGCCATCAGCTGCTGGAGGCTGGCTGCTGCTCCTGCACCCTGCCATCAGCTGTTCGAGGCTGGCTGCAGCTCCTCCACCCCACCATCACCAGCTGGAGGCTGGTTGCAGCTCCTGCACCCCGTCATCAGCAGCTGGAGGCTGCCTGCTGCTCCTGCACCCCGCCATCAGCTGCTGGAGGCTGCCTGCAGCTCCTGCACCCCGCCATCATTTGCTGGAGGCTGGCTGCAGCTCCTGCAACCCGCCATCAGCTGCTGGAGGCTGGCTGCTGCTCCTCCACCCCACCATGACCTGCTGGAGGCTGGCTGCAGCTCCTTCACACCGCCATCAGCTGATGGATGCTGGCTGAACGCTGGAGGCTGGCTGCTGCTCCCACACACCGCCATCAGCTCCTGGAGGCTGGCTGGCTGCTGGAGGCTGTCTGCTGCTGCTCCTCCACCCCGCCATCACCAGCTGGAGGCTGGCTGCTGGAGGCTGGCTGCAGCTCCTGCACCCCACCATCAGCTGCTGGAGGCTGGCTTCTGCTCCTCCACCCCGCCATCAGCTGCTGGGGGCTGGCTGCTGGAGGCTGGCTGCAGCTCCTCCACCCCGCCATCACCAGCTGGAGGCTGGTTGCAGCTCCTGCACCCCGCCATCAGCTGCTGGAGGCTGCCTGCTGCTCCTGCACCCCGCCATCAGCTGCTGGAGGCTGCCTGCACCTCCTGCACCCCGCCATCAGCTGCTGGAGGCTGGCTTCTGCTCCTCCACCCCGCCATCAGCTGATGGAGGCTGCCTGCTTCTCCACCCCGCCATCACTAGCTGGAGGCTGGCTGCTGGAGGCTGGCTGCAGCTCCTCCACCCCGCCATCAGCTGCTGGAGGCTGCCTGCAGCTCCTGCACCCCGCCATCACCAGCTGGAGGCTGGCTTCTGCTCCTCCACCCCGCCATCAGCTGATGGAGGCTGCCTGCTTCTCCACCCCGCCATCACTAGCTGGAGGCTGGCTGCTGGAGGCTGGCTGCAGCTCCTCCACCCCGCCATCAGCTGCTGGAGGCTGGCTGCTGCTCCTGCACCCCGCCATCAGCTGCTGGAGGCTGGCTGCTGCTCCTCCACCCAACCATCAGCTGCTGGACGCTGGCTGCAGCTCCTCCACCCCACCATCAGCTGCTGGACGCTGGCTGCAGCTCCTCCACCCCGCCATCAGCTGCTGGAGGCTGCCTGCAGCTCCTGCACCCCGCCATCAGCTGCTGGAGGCTGCCTGCAGCTCCTGCACCCCGCCATCACCAGCTGGAGGCTGGCTTCTGCTCCTCCACCCCGCCATCAGCTGATGGAGGCTGCCTGCTTCTCCACCCCGCCATCACTAGCTGGAGGCTGGCTGCTGGAGGCTGGCTGCTGCTCCTCCACCCAACCATCAGCTGCTGGACGCTGGCTGCAGCTCCTCCACCCCACCATCAGCTGCTGGACGCTGGCTGCAGCTCCTGCACCCCGCCATCAGCTGCTGGAGGCTGGCTTCTGCTCCTCCACCCCGCCATCAGCTGCTGGAGGCTGCCTGCTGCTCCTGCACCCCGCCATCAGCTGCTGGAGGCTGGCTGCTGCTCCTGCACCCCGCCATCAGCTGCTGGAGGCTGGCTGCTGGAGGCTGGCTGCAGCTCCTCCACCCCACCATCAGCTGCTGGACGCTGGCTGCAGCTCCTCCACCCCACCATCAGCTGCTGGACGCTGGCTGCAGCTCCTGCACCCCGCCATCAGCTGCTGGAGGCTGGCTTCTGCTCCTCCACCCCGCCATCAGCTGACGGAGGCTGCCTGCTTCTCCACCCCGCCATCACTAGCTGGAGGCTGGCTGCTGGAGGCTGGCTGCAGCTCCTCCACCCCACCATCAGCTGCTGGACGCTGGCTGCAGCTCCTGCACCCCGCCATCAGCTGCTGGAGGCTGGCTTCTGCTCCTCCACCCCGCCATCAGCTGACGGAGGCTGCCTGCTTCTCCACCCCGCCATCACTAGCTGGAGGCTGGCTGCTGGAGGCTGGCTGCAGCTCCTCCACCCCGCCATCAGCTGCTGGAGGCTGGCTGCTGCTCCTGCACCCCGCCATCAGCTGCTGGACGCTGGCTGCAGCTCCTCCACCCCGCCATCACCAGCTGGAGGCTGCCTGCTGCTCTTCCACCCCGCCATCAGCTGATGGACGCTGGCTGCAGCTCCTCCACCCCGCCATCAGCTGCTGGAGGCTGGCTGGCCGCTGGAGGCTGGCTGCTGCTCCCACACACCGCCATCAGCTGCTGGAGGCTGGCTGGCTGCTGGAGGCTGGCTGCTGCTGCTCCTCCTCCCCGCCATCACCAGCTGGAGGCTGGCTGCTGCTCCTACACCCCGCCATCAGCTGATGGAGGCTGCCTGCTCCTCCGCCCCGCCATCACCAGCTGGAGGCTGGCTGCTGGAGGCTGGCTGCAGCTCCTTCACCCCGCCATCACCAGCTGGAGGCTGGCTTCTGCTCCTGCACCCCGCCATCAGCTGCTGGAGGCTGGCTTCTGCTCCTCCACCCCGCCACCAGCTGCTGGAGGCTGGCTGCTGCTCCTGCACCCCGCCAGCAGCTGCTGGAGGCTGGCTGCTGCTCCTCCACCACCCAACCATCAGCTGCTGGACGCTGGCTGCAGCTCCTCCACCCCGCCATCAGCTGCTGGTGGCTGGCTGCTGCTCCTGCACCCCGCCATCAGCTGCTGGTGGCTGGCTGCAGCTCCTTCACCCCGCCATCACCAGCTGGAGGCTGGCTGCTGCTCCTGCACCCCGCCATCAGCTGCTGGAGGCTGGCTGCAGCTCCTCCACCCCACCATCAGCCGTTGGAGGCTGGCTGCTGCTCCTCCACCCTGACATCACCAGCTGGAGGCTTCTGTTCCTCCACCCCACCATCAGCAGCTGGAGGCTGGCTGCTTGAGGCTGGCTGCTGCTCCCCCACCCCGCCATCACCTGCTGGAGGCTTCTGCTCAGCCACACCGCCACCAGCTGCCTGTGGTGAACCGCTGACGACCAGCCCAGGCCCACGTCTCACCTCTCCCTGCCCGCCCTGGATGCACAACCACCCACCCAGGCTCAAGCTTCCCCCTGCCCGCTGCACGTCCAGCCGGCCTCTGCCCTGTCCCCTCTCTCAC
>NW_027223204.1:17500-30000 GCF_043380555.1 Nothobranchius furzeri | reverse complement strand
GCAGGAGCTGCAGCCAGCGTCCAGCAGCTGATGGTGGGGTGGAGGAGCTGCAGCCAGCGTCCAGCAGCTGATGGTTGGGTGGAGGAGCAGCAGCCAGCCTCCAGCAGCCAGCCTCCAGCTAGTGATGGCGGGGTGGAGAAGCAGGCAGCCTCCATCAGCTGATGGCGGGGTGGAGGAGCAGAAGCCAGCCTCCAGCTGGTGATGGCGGGGTGCAGGAGCTGCAGGCAGCCTCCAGCAGCTGATGGCGGGGTGCAGGAGCTGCAGGCAGCCTCCAGCAGCTGATGGCGGGGTGGAGGAGCTGCAGCCAGCGTCCAGCAGCTGATGGTGGGGTGGAGGAGCTGCAGCCAGCGTCCAGCAGCTGATGGTTGGGTGGAGGAGCAGCAGCCAGCCTCCAGCAGCTGATGGCGGGGTGCAGGAGCAGCAGCCAGCCTCCAGCAGCTGATGGCGGGGTGGAGGAGCTGCAGCCAGCCTCCAGCAGCCAGCCTCCAGCTAGTGATGGCGGGGTGGAGAAGCAGGCAGCCTCCATCAGCTGATGGCGGGGTGGAGGAGCAGAAGCCAGCCTCCAGCTGGTGATGGCGGGGTGCAGGAGCTGCAGGCAGCCTCCAGCAGCTGATGGCGGGGTGGAGGAGCTGCAGCCAGCCTCCAGCAGCCAGCCTCCAGCTAGTGATGGCGGGGTGGAGAAGCAGGCAGCCTCCATCAGCTGATGGCGGGGTGGAGGAGCAGAAGCCAGCCTCCAGCAGCTGATGGCGGGGTGCAGGAGGTGCAGGCAGCCTCCAGCAGCTGATGGCGGGGTGCAGGAGCAGCAGGCAGCCTCCAGCAGCTGATGGCGGGGTGCAGGAGCTGCAACCAGCCTCCAGCTGGTGATGGCGGGGTGGAGGAGCTGCAGCCAGCCTCCAGCAGCCAGCCCCCAGCAGCTGATGGCGGGGTGGAGGAGCAGAAGCCAGCCTCCAGCAGCTGATGGTGGGGTGCAGGAGCTGCAGCCAGCCTCCAGCAGCCAGCCTCCAGCTGGTGATGGCGGGGTGGAGGAGCAGCAGCAGACAGCCTCCAGCAGCCAGCCAGCCTCCAGGAGCTGATGGCGGTGTGTGGGAGCAGCAGCCAGCCTCCAGCGTTCAGCCAGCATCCATCAGCTGATGGCGGTGTGAAGGAGCTGCAGCCAGCCTCCAGCAGGTCATGGTGGGGTGGAGGAGCAGCAGCCAGCCTCCAGCAGCTGATGGCGGGTTGCAGGAGCTGCAGCCAGCCTCCAGCAAATGATGGCGGGGTGCAGGAGCTGCAGGCAGCCTCCAGCAGCTGATGGCGGGGTGCAGGAGCAGCAGGCAGCCTCCAGCTGCTGATGACGGGGTGCAGGAGCTGCAACCAGCCTCCAGCTGGTGATGGTGGGGTGGAGGAGCTGCAGCCAGCCTCGAACAGCTGATGGCAGGGTGCAGGAGCAGCAGCCAGCCTCCAGCAGCTGATGGCGGGGCGCAGGAGCTGCAGGCAGCCTCCAGCAGCTGATGGCGGGGTGCAGGAGCAGCAGCCAGCCTCCAGCTGGTGATGGCGGGGTGAAGGAGCTGCAGCCAGCCACCAGCAGCTGATGGCGGGGTGAAGGAGCTGCAGCCAGCCACCAGCAGCTGATGGCGGGGTGGAGGAGCTGCAGCCAGCGTCCAGCAGCTGATGGTTGGGTGGTGGAGGAGCAGCAGCCAGCCTCCAGCAGCTGATGGCGGGGTGCAGGAGCAGCAGCCAGCGTCCAGCAGCTGATGGTTGGGTGGAGGAGCAGCAGCCAGCCTCCAGCAGCTGCTGGCGGGGTGCAGGAGCAGCAGCCAGCCTCCAGCAGCTGATGGCGGGGTGCAGGAGCTGCAGGCAGCCTCCAGCAGCTGATGGCGGTGTGCAGGAGCTGCAGCCAGCCTCCAGCAGCTGATGGCGGGGTGCAGGGGCTGCAGGCAGCCTCCAGCAGCTGATGGCGGGGTGCAGGAGCTGCAACCAGCCTCCAGCTGGTGATGGCGGGGTGGAGGAGCAGCAGCCAGCCTCCAGCAGCCAGCCTCCAGCTGCTGATGGCGGGGTGGAGGAACAGAAGCCTCCAGCAGCTGATGGCAGGGTGCAGGAGCAGCAGCCAGCCTCCAGCTGGTGATGGCGGGGTGGAGGAGCTGAAACCTGGGTCGGACCTGGTCTGCAGCAGGGCCCATTACCACTCAGAAGCTGATGGCAGTGTGTGTTTAGGTCCCTGCGGGGTGGATGAGCTGAAACCTGGGTCAGACTTGGTGTGCAGCAGGGCTCAGCACCCTCCAGAAGCCGATGACAGTGTGTCTTTAACTCCCTGCCTGGTGGGAGAGCTGAAAGCTGGGTCGGACCTGGTCTTTAGCAGAGCTCAGCAGCCTCCAGAAGCTGATGGCAGTGTGTGTTTCATCCCCTGCGGGGTGGGAGAGCTGAAACGTGGGTCGGACCTGGTCTGCAGCAGGGCCCATCACCATCCAGAAGCTGACGGCGGTGTGTGTTTAAGTCCCTGCGGGGTGGGAGAGCCATAACCTGGGTCGGACCTGGTCTGCAGCAGAGCTCAGCAGCCTCCAGAACCTGATGGCAGTGTGTCTTTAATCCACTGCGGGGTGCAGGAGCTGAAACCTGGGTCGGACCTGGTCTGCAGCAGGGCTCAGCAGCCAGCAGAAGGTGACGGCAGTGTGTGTTTAGTTCCCTGCGGGGTGCAGGAGCTGAAACCTGGGTCGGACCTGGTCTGCAGCAGAGCTCAGCAGCCAGCAGAAGGTGATGGCAGTGTGTGTTTAAGTCCCTGCCTGGTGGGAGAGCTGAAACCTGGGTCGGACCTGGTCTATAGAAGAGCTCAGCAGCCTCCAGAAGCTGATGGCAGTGTGTGTGTTTTGGTCCCTGCGGGGTGCAGGAGCAGGAACCCGGGTCGGACCTGGTCTATAGCGGAGCTCAGCAGCCTCCAGCAGCTGATGGCAGTGTGTGTTTAATTCCCTGCCTGGTGGGAGAGCTGTAACCCGGGTCGGACTTGGTCTGCAGCAGGGCCCATCACCATCCAGAAGCTGATGGCAGTGTGTCTTTAATTCCCTGCGGGGTGGAGGAGCAGAAACCTGGGTCGGACCTGGTCTATAGCAGAGCTCAGCAGCCTCCAGAAGCTGATGGCAGTGTGTGTTCAAGTCCCTGCGGGGTGGGAGAGCTGAAACCTGGGTCGGACCTGGTCTATAGAAGAGCTCAGCAGCCTCCAGCAGCTGATGGCAGTGTGTGTTTAAGTCCCTGCGGGGTGGGAGAGCTATATCCCGGGTCGGACCTGGTCTATAGCAGAGCTCAGCAGCCTCCAGCAGCTGATGGCAGTGTGTGTTTAAGTCCCTGCGGGGTGGGAGAGCTGAAACCTCGGTCGGACCTGGTCTATGGCAGAGCTCAGCAGCCTCCAGAAGCTGATGGCAGCGTGCCTCTAAGTCCCTGCCTGGTGGGAGAGCTGAAACCTGGGTCGGACATGGTCTGCAGCAGGGCTCGGCAGCCTCCAGCAGCTGATGGCAGTGTGTCTTTAAGTCCCTGCCTGGTGGGAGAGCTGAAACCTGGGTCGGACCTGGTCTATAGCAGAGCTCAGCAGCCTCCAGCAGCTGATGGCAGTGTGTGTTTAAGTCCCTGCCTGGTGTGAGAGCTGAAACCTGGGTCGGACCTGGTCTATAGAAGAGCTCAGCAGCCTCCAGCAGCTGATGGCAGTGTGTCTTTAAGTCACTGCCTGGTGGGAGAGCTGAAACCTGGGTCGGACCTGGTCTATAGTAGAGCTCAGCAGCCTCCAGCAGCTGATTGCAGTGTGTGTTTAAGTCCCTGCCTGGTGGGAGAGCTGATATCCGGGTCGGACCTGGTCCACAGCAGGGCCCATCACCCTCCAGAAGCTGGTGGCAGTGTGTGTTTAAGTCCCTGCGGGGTGCAGGAGCAGAAACCTGGGTGGGACCTGGTCTGCAGCAGAGCTCGGCAGCCTCCAGCAGCTGATGGCAGTGAGTGTTTAAGTCCCTGCGGGGTGGGAGAGCTATATCCCGGGTCAGACCTGGTCTAAAGCAGGGCCCATCACCCTCCAGAAGCTGGTGGCAGTGTGTGTTTAAGTCCCTGCGGGGTGGAGGAGCAGAAACCTGGGTCGGACCCGGTCTACAGCAGAGCTCAGCAGCCCCCAGAAGCTGATGGCAGTGTGTGTGTGTGTGTGTGTTTAAGTCTCTGCCTGGTTGGAGAGCCGATACCTGGGTCGGACCTGGTCTGCAGCAGGGCTCAGCAGCCTCCAGAAGCTGATGGCAGTGTGTCTTTCATTCCCTGCGGGGTGCAGGAGCAGAAACCTGGGTCGGACCTGGTCTATAGCGGAGCTCAGCAGCCTCCAGCAGCTGATGGCAGTGTGTGTGTTAAAGACCCTGCGGGGTGGGAGAGCTGAAACCTGGGTCGGACCTGGTCTGCAGCAGGGCTCAGCAGCCCCCAGAAGCTGATGGCTGTGTGTGTTTAAGTCCCTGCGGGGTGGGAGAGCTGAAACCTGGGTCGGACCTGGCCCGCAGCAGGGCCCATCACCCTCCAGAAGCTGATGGCGGTGTGGGTTTAAGTCCCTGCGGGGTTGAGGAGCTGAAACCTGGGTCGGACCTGGTCTGCAGCAGGGCCCATCACCATCCAGAAGCTGATGGCTGTGTGTGTTTAAGTCCCAGGGGGGTGGGAGAGCCATAACCTGGGTCGGACCTGGTCTGCAGCAGGGCTCAGCAGCCTCCAGTTGCAGATGGCAGTGTGTGTTTAGTTCCCTGCGGGGTGCAGGAGCTGAAACCTGGGTCGGACCTGGTCTATAGCAGAGCTCAGCAGCCTCCAGAAGCTGATGGCAGTGTGTCTTCAATTCCCTGCGGGGTGCAGGAGCTGATACCTGGGTCGGACCTGGTCTGCAGCAGGGCCCATCACCATCCAGACGCTGATGGCAGTGTGTGTTTAAGTCCTAGTGGGCTGCAGGAGCTGAAACCTGGGTCGGACCTGCTCTATAGTAGAGCTCAGCAGCCTCCAGAAGCTGATGGCAGTGTGTCTTTAAGTCCCTGCGGGGTGGGATAGCTGAAACCTGGGTCGGACCTGGTCTGCAGCAGGGCCCATCACCATCCAGACGCTGATGGCAGTGTGTGTTTAAGTCCTAGTGGGCTGCAGGAGCTGAAACCTGGGTCGGACCTGCTCTATAGTAGAGCTCAGCAGCCTCCAGAAGCTGATGGCAGTGTGTCTTTAAGTCCCTGCGGGGTGGGATAGCTGAAACCTGGGTCGGACCTGGTCTGCAGCAGGGCCCATCACCCTCCAGAAGCTGTTGGCAGTGTGTCTTCCATTCCTAGTGGGGCAGGGGAGCAAAGACCTGGGCAGAGGAGCGCCTGTCTGCATCCGATCCGGCCCCTCAGCAGCCCGCCGTGAGCCTTAGAGAACCCCCCCCCCCCCCCAGCGGGCTCCAGGAACCGGGCCCTGCGTCGGACCCAGCTCAGTAAGGCCCTCCCTCGGGCCCTGCAGCAGGTGGCCCCGTCTATGCAGTCGAAAACCCCGCGAAAATCGGTGTAGAAACGCCCGAGAGGCGTGGTGCGGTTCCCCCGGCCGGTACCGGGTCCGGACCGGTCCGGAAGTCCACCCAGAACACTGCCTGGGGCTTCTGGGCGGCTCCCCAGGCGCAGGCAGTCGAAAACCGCGTGAAAATCGGTTCAGAATTGACAAAACGGCGACCTCGTCGCTCCAAAAACTAAGTCCAAACTAAGCCTTTCGCTTATCGCTTAACGCTTAAGGCGGTCGGCCTTATGGCCAGTAAATGAAAAGTGCCTGCGCCCCTGGAGGTTTTGGAAGGTGCGAGCGATGACCATGCTCGGGTTAGTAGGTGAGGCCATCGGAAAACCAGCGTGAGTTGGCGGGTTTGGGTGGCAATCTATTCCAGGCAGAGTCGACTATCTCTGGGCATCAATTTTGGGATTTTTCCGGCTCTGGTTCTGGGAGAAACGCAGGGGCAAAGTGCACGAGCCGCGGCCGATTTTGGTGGCCTGTCCCTGGGCACAAAGTCTGAGGAGTGTGGGCCTGGTTCTCCGAAAAATACCAGTCTGCTGGAGCTCACTCCCATGGCTCCAGGGGGCACGGCACACCCCCCGGTAGCCGACCAAAGTGCTCTACTCGGGCCAGACTCGGACCCACGACCCGGGGTGAGAACCACAACTACTGGTCATCCTTTTGACCTCCAGGGGGCGCGGCAGAGCCTCCCCAGTCCGACGCAAGTGCCCCACTTGGGCCATACTCAGACCCACGGCCCGGGGCGAGAACCACAACTACTGGTCATCCTTTAGACCTCCAGGGGGCCCGGCACAGCCTCCCTAGACCGACACAAGTGCTCCACTTGGGCTGTACTCTGACCCAAGTCCCGGTGCGAGAACCACAACTACTGGTCATCCTTTAGACCTCCAGGGGGCCCGGCACAGCCTCCCTAGGCCGACACAAGTGCTCCACTTGGGCTATACTCTGACCCAAGTCCCGGGGCGAGAACCACAACTACTGGTCATCCTTTTGACCTCATGGTCATCCTTTAGATCTCCAGGGGGCCCGGCACAGCCTCCCTAGGCCGACACAAGTGCTCCACTTGGGCTATACTCTGACCCAAGTCCCGGGGCGAGAACCACAACTACTGGTCATCCTTTAGACCTCCAGGGGGCACGGCACACCCCCCGGTAGCCGACCAAAGTGCTCTACTCGGGCCAGACTCGGACCCACGACCCGGGGTGAGAACCACAACTACTGGTCATCCTTTAGACCTCCAGGGGGCCCGGCACAGCCTCCCTAGTCCGACACAAGTGCTCCACTTGGGCTATACTCTGACCCAAGTCCCGGGGCGAGAACCACAACTACTGGTCATCCTTTAGACCTCCAGGGGGACCGGCACAGCCTCCCTAGACCGACACAAGTGCACCACTTGGGCCATACTCTGACCCAAGTCCCGGGGCGAGAACCACAACTACTGGTCATCCTTTTGACCTCATGGTCATCCTTTAGACCTCAAGGGGGCACGGCAGAGCCTCCCTAGTCCGACACAAGTGTCCCACTTGGGCTATACTATGACCCAAGTCCCGGGGCGAGAACCACAACTACTGGTCATCCTTTAGACCTCAAGGGGGCACGGCAGAGCCTCCCTAGTCCGACACAAGTGTCCCACTTGGGCCATACTCAGACCCACGGCCCGGGGCGAGAACCACAACTACTGGTCATCCTTTAGACCTCCAGGGGGCCCGGCACAGCCTCCCTAGTCCGACGCAAGTGCTCCACTTGGGCTGTACTCTGACCCAAGTCCCGGGGCGAGAACCACAACTAATGGTCATCCTTTAGACCTCCAGGGGGCACGGCACAGCCTCCCTAGTCCGACACAAGTGCTCCACTTGGGCTATACTCTGACCCAAGTCCCGGGGCGAGAACCACAACTACTGGTCATCCTTTAGACCTCCAGGGGGCACGGCAGAGCCTCCCTAGTCCGACACAAGTGTCCCACTTGGGCTATTCTCTGACCCAAGTCCCGGGGCGAGAACCACAACTACTGGTCATCCTTTAGACCTCCAGGGGGCACGACACAGCCTCCCTAGTCCGACCCAAGTGCTCCACTTGGGCTATACTATGACCCAAGTCCCGGGGCGAGAACCACAACTACTGGTCATCCTTTAGACCTCCAGGGGGCACGGCACAGCCTCCCTAGTCCGACACAAGTGCTCCACTTGGGCTATACTCTGACCCAAGTCCCGGGGCGAGAACCACAACTACTGGTCATCCTTTAGACCTCCAGGGGGCACGGCACAGCCTCCCTAGTCCGACACAAGTGCTCCACTTGGGCTATACTCTGACCCAAGTCCCGGGGCGAGAACCACAACTACTGGTCATCCTTTTGACCTCATGGTCATCCTTTAGACCTCCAGGGGGCCCGGCACAGCCTCCCTAGGCCGACACAAGTGCTCCACTTGGGCTATACTCTGACCCAAGTCCCGGGGCGAGAACCACAACTACTGGTCATCCTTTAGACCTCCAGGGGGCACGGCACAGCCTCCCTAGTCCGACACAAGTGCTCCACTTGGGCTATACTCTGACCCAAGTCCCGGGGCGAGAACCACAACTACTGGTCATCCTTTTGACCTCATGGTCATCCTTTAGACCTCCAGGGGGCCCGGCACAGCCTCCCTAGACCGACACAAGTGCTCCACTTGGGCTGTACTCTGACCCAAGTCCCGGTGCGAGAACCACAACTACTGGTCATCCTTTAGACCTCCAGGGGGCCCGGCACAGCCTCCCTAGGCCGACACAAGTGCTCCACTTGGGCTATACTCTGACCCAAGTCCCGGGGCGAGAACCACAACTACTGGTCATCCTTTTGACCTCATGGTCATCCTTTAGATCTCCAGGGGGCCCGGCACAGCCTCCCTAGGCCGACACAAGTGCTCCACTTGGGCTATACTCTGACCCAAGTCCCGGGGCGAGAACCACAACTACTGGTCATCCTTTAGACCTCCAGGGGGCACGGCACACCCCCCGGTAGCCGACCAAAGTGCTCTACTCGGGCCAGACTCGGACCCACGACCCGGGGTGAGAACCACAACTACTGGTCATCCTTTAGACCTCCAGGGGGCCCGGCACAGCCTCCCTAGTCCGACACAAGTGCTCCACTTGGGCTATACTCTGACCCAAGTCCCGGGGCGAGAACCACAACTACTGGTCATCCTTTAGACCTCCAGGGGGACCGGCACAGCCTCCCTAGACCGACACAAGTGCACCACTTGGGCCATACTCTGACCCAAGTCCCGGGGCGAGAACCACAACTACTGGTCATCCTTTTGACCTCATGGTCATCCTTTAGACCTCAAGGGGGCACGGCAGAGCCTCCCTAGTCCGACACAAGTGTCCCACTTGGGCTATACTATGACCCAAGTCCCGGGGCGAGAACCACAACTACTGGTCATCCTTTAGACCTCAAGGGGTCACGGCAGAGCCTCCCTAGTCCGACACAAGTGTCCCACTTGGGCCATACTCAGACCCACGGCCCGGGGCGAGAACCACAACTACTGGTCATCCTTTAGACCTCCAGGGG
Organism: Nothobranchius furzeri; assembly: GCF_043380555.1. Taxonomy (NCBI): domain Eukaryota; kingdom Metazoa; phylum Chordata; class Actinopteri; order Cyprinodontiformes; family Nothobranchiidae; genus Nothobranchius; species Nothobranchius furzeri. The sequence continues at coordinate 20,963 of NW_027223204.1, read as the reverse complement.
GCCCGGCACAGCCTCCCTAGTCCGACGCAAGTGCTCCACTTGGGCTGTACTCTGACCCAAGTCCCGGGGCGAGAACCACAACTAATGGTCATCCTTTAGACCTCCAGGGGGCACGGCACAGCCTCCCTAGTCCGACACAAGTGCTCCACTTGGGCTATACTCTGACCCAAGTCCCGGGGCGAGAACCACAACTACTGGTCATCCTTTAGACCTCCAGGGGGCACGGCAGAGCCTCCCTAGTCCGACACAAGTGTCCCACTTGGGCTATTCTCTGACCCAAGTCCCGGGGCGAGAACCACAACTACTGGTCATCCTTTAGACCTCCAGGGGGCACGACACAGCCTCCCTAGTCCGACCCAAGTGCTCCACTTGGGCTATACTATGACCCAAGTCCCGGGGCGAGAACCACAACTACTGGTCATCCTTTAGACCTCCAGGGGGCACGGCACAGCCTCCCTAGTCCGACACAAGTGCTCCACTTGGGCTATACTCTGACCCAAGTCCCGGGGCGAGAACCACAACTACTGGTCATCCTTTAGACCTCCAGGGGGCACGGCACAGCCTCCCTAGTCCGACACAAGTGCTCCACTTGGGCTATACTCTGACCCAAGTCCCGGGGCGAGAACCACAACTACTGGTCATCCTTTTGACCTCATGGTCATCCTTTAGACCTCCAGGGGGCCCGGCACAGCCTCCCTAGGCCGACACAAGTGCTCCACTTGGGCTATACTCTGACCCAAGTCCCGGGGCGAGAACCACAACTACTGGTCATCCTTTAGACCTCCAGGGGGCACGGCACAGCCTCCCTAGTCCGACACAAGTGCTCCACTTGGGCTATACTCTGACCCAAGTCCCGGGGCGAGAACCACAACTACTGGTCATCCTTTTGACCTCATGGTCATCCTTTAGACCTCCAGGGGGCCCGGCACAGCCTCCCTAGACCGACACAAGTGCTCCACTTGGGCTGTACTCTGACCCAAGTCCCGGTGCGAGAACCACAACTACTGGTCATCCTTTAGACCTCCAGGGGGCCCGGCACAGCCTCCCTAGGCCGACACAAGTGCTCCACTTGGGCTATACTCTGACCCAAGTCCCGGGGCGAGAACCACAACTACTGGTCATCCTTTTGACCTCATGGTCATCCTTTAGATCTCCAGGGGGCCCGGCACAGCCTCCCTAGGCCGACACAAGTGCTCCACTTGGGCTATACTCTGACCCAAGTCCCGGGGCGAGAACCACAACTACTGGTCATCCTTTAGACCTCCAGGGGGCACGGCACACCCCCCGGTAGCCGACCAAAGTGCTCTACTCGGGCCAGACTCGGACCCACGACCCGGGGTGAGAACCACAACTACTGGTCATCCTTTAGACCTCCAGGGGGCCCGGCACAGCCTCCCTAGTCCGACACAAGTGCTCCACTTGGGCTATACTCTGACCCAAGTCCCGGGGCGAGAACCACAACTACTGGTCATCCTTTAGACCTCCAGGGGGACCGGCACAGCCTCCCTAGACCGACACAAGTGCACCACTTGGGCCATACTCTGACCCAAGTCCCGGGGCGAGAACCACAACTACTGGTCATCCTTTTGACCTCATGGTCATCCTTTAGACCTCAAGGGGGCACGGCAGAGCCTCCCTAGTCCGACACAAGTGTCCCACTTGGGCTATACTATGACCCAAGTCCCGGGGCGAGAACCACAACTACTGGTCATCCTTTAGACCTCAAGGGGGCACGGCAGAGCCTCCCTAGTCCGACACAAGTGTCCCACTTGGGCCATACTCAGACCCACGGCCCGGGGCGAGAACCACAACTACTGGTCATCCTTTAGACCTCCAGGGGGCCCGGCACAGCCTCCCTAGTCCGACGCAAGTGCTCCACTTGGGCTGTACTCTGACCCAAGTCCCGGGGCGAGAACCACAACTAATGGTCATCCTTTAGACCTCCAGGGGGCACGGCACAGCCTCCCTAGTCCGACACAAGTGCTCCACTTGGGCTATACTCTGACCCAAGTCCCGGGGCGAGAACCACAACTACTGGTCATCCTTTAGACCTCCAGGGGGCACGGCAGAGCCTCCCTAGTCCGACACAAGTGTCCCACTTGGGCTATTCTCTGACCCAAGTCCCGGGGCGAGAACCACAACTACTGGTCATCCTTTAGACCTCCAGGGGGCACGACACAGCCTCCCTAGTCCGACCCAAGTGCTCCACTTGGGCTATACTATGACCCAAGTCCCGGGGCGAGAACCACAACTACTGGTCATCCTTTAGACCTCCAGGGGGCACGGCAGAGCCTCCCTAGTCCGACACAAGTGTCCCACTTGGGCTATTCTCTGACCCAAGTCCCGGGGCGAGAACCACAACTACTGGTCATCCTTTAGACCTCCAGGGGGCACGACACAGCCTCCCTAGTCCGACCCAAGTGCTCCACTTGGGCTATACTATGACCCAAGTCCCGGGGCGAGAACCACAACTACTGGTCATCCTTTAGACCTCCAGGGGGCACGGCACAGCCTCCCTAGTCCGACACAAGTGCTCCACTTGGGCTATACTCTGACCCAAGTCCCGGGGCGAGAACCACAACTACTGGTCATCCTTTAGACCTCCAGGGGGCACGGCACAGCCTCCCTAGTCCGACACAAGTGCTCCACTTGGGCTATACTCTGACCCAAGTCCCGGGGCGAGAACCACAACTACTGGTCATCCTTTTGACCTCATGGTCATCCTTTAGACCTCCAGGGGGCCCGGCACAGCCTCCCTAGGCCGACACAAGTGCTCCACTTGGGCTATACTCTGACCCAAGTCCCGGGGCGAGAACCACAACTACTGGTCATCCTTTAGACCTCCAGGGGGCACGGCACAGCCTCCCTAGTCCGACACAAGTGCTCCACTTCGGCTGTACTCTGACCCAAGTCCCGGGGCGAGAACCACAACTAATGGTCATCCTTTAGACCTCCATGGCAACAGGGGGATGTCAGACCCCAGCTCATCCCAGGTTGATGCCTCAATAGTAGCTTAGGGTCACGGCAGTCCCACCGTGATCCACCCTCTTGTCCTCTCTCCACAGGATGACCAGAGTGTCGTGTTTATTTTCAAAGTGTCCTCGTAGGATGACCATGAGTGCAGGAAAATTTTCAAAGTCCCTCTGTCGGATGACCATGAGTGCAGAAAAAATTTCAAAGTCCCCCCTTGGGATTACCAGACGTTCGAGATTTCGGCTGAAAAATTTTCAAAGTGCTGCCGAGAGCCTGCGCTAGTTGCTTAAGGCTTGAGGAGATCCGCCTTATGGTAAGTAAACGAAAAGTGCCTGCGCCCCTGGAGGTTTTGGAAGGTGCGAGCGATGACCATGCTCGGGTTAGTAGGGAAGCTCATCGTCGAACCAGAGATGGGTAAGGGGCGAACTGGCAGATGTCTTCCCACCGTCGAGCAGCATTCCGGGCTTCACATCGGAGGGCTCCAGCCGGC
>NW_027223204.1:0-7500 GCF_043380555.1 Nothobranchius furzeri | reverse complement strand
GCCTCCAGCTGGTGATGGCGGGGTGAAGGAGCTGCAGCCAGCCACCAGCAGCTGATGGCGGGGTGCAGGAGCAGCAGCCAGCCACCAGCAGCTGATGGCGGGGTGGAGGAGCTGCAGCCAGCGTCCAGCAGCTGATGGTTGGGTGGTGGAGGAGCAGCAGCCAGCCTCCAGCAGCTGCTGGCGGGGTGCAGGAGCAGCAGCCAGCCTCCAGCAGCTGGTGGCGGGGTGGAGGAGCAGAAGCCAGCCTCCAGCAGCTGATGGCGGGGTGCAGGAGCAGAAGCCAGCCTCCAGCTGGTGATGGCGGGGTGAAGGAGCTGCAGCCAGCCTCCAGCAGCCAGCCTCCAGCTGGTGATGGCGGGGCGGAGGAGCAGGCAGCCTCCATCAGCTGATGGCGGGGTGTAGGAGCAGCAGCCAGCCTCCAGCTGGTGATGGCGGGGAGGAGGAGCAGCAGCAGCCAGCCTCCAGCAGCCAGCCAGCCTCCAGCAGCTGATGGCGGTGTGTGGGAGCAGCAGCCAGCCTCCAGCGGCCAGCCAGCCTCCAGCAGCTGATGGCGGGGTGGAGGAGCTGCAGCCAGCGTCCATCAGCTGATGGCGGGGTGGAAGAGCAGCAGGCAGCCTCCAGCTGGTGATGGCGGGGTGGAGGAGCTGCAGCCAGCGTCCAGCAGCTGATGGCGGGGTGCAGGAGCAGCAGCCAGCCTCCAGCAGCTGATGGCGGGGTGGAGGAGCTGCAGCCAGCCTCCAGCAGCCAGCCTCCAGCTAGTGATGGCGGGGTGGAGAAGCAGGCAGCCTCCGTCAGCTGATGGCGGGGTGGAGGAGCAGAAGCCAGCCTCCAGCAGCTGATGGCGGGGTGCAGGAGCTGCAGCCAGCGTCCAGCAGCTGATGGTGGGGTGGAGGAGCTGCAGCCAGCCTCCAGCAGCCAGCCTCCAGCTAGTGATGGCGGGGTGGAGAAGCAGGCAGCCTCCGTCAGCTGATGGCGGGGTGGAGGAGCAGAAGCCAGCCTCCAGCAGCTGATGGCGGGGTGCAGGAGCTGCAGCCAGCGTCCAGCAGCTGATGGTGGGGTGGAGGAGCTGCAGCCAGCGTCCAGCAGCTGATGGTGGGGTGGAGGAGCTGCAGCCAGCCTCCAGCAGCCAGCCTCCAGCAGCTGATGGCGGGGTGCAGGAGCAGCAGCCAGCCTCCAGCAGCTGATGGCGGGGTGCAGGAGCAGCAGGCAGCCTCCAGCAGCTGATGGCGGGGTGGAGGAGCAGAAGCCAGCCTCCAGCAGCTGATGGCGGGGTGCAGGAGCTGCAGCCAGCGTCCAGCAGCTGATGGTGGGGTGGAGGAGCTGCAGCCAGCGTCCAGCAGCTGATGGTTGGGTGGAGGAGCAGCAGCCAGCCTCCAGCAGCCAGCCTCCAGCTAGTGATGGCGGGGTGGAGAAGCAGGCAGCCTCCATCAGCTGATGGCGGGGTGGAGGAGCAGAAGCCAGCCTCCAGCTGGTGATGGCGGGGTGCAGGAGCTGCAGGCAGCCTCCAGCAGCTGATGGCGGGGTGCAGGAGCTGCAGGCAGCCTCCAGCAGCTGATGGCGGGGTGGAGGAGCTGCAGCCAGCGTCCAGCAGCTGATGGTGGGGTGGAGGAGCTGCAGCCAGCGTCCAGCAGCTGATGGTTGGGTGGAGGAGCAGCAGCCAGCCTCCAGCAGCTGATGGCGGGGTGCAGGAGCAGCAGCCAGCCTCCAGCAGCTGATGGCGGGGTGGAGGAGCTGCAGCCAGCCTCCAGCAGCCAGCCTCCAGCTAGTGATGGCGGGGTGGAGAAGCAGGCAGCCTCCATCAGCTGATGGCGGGGTGGAGGAGCAGAAGCCAGCCTCCAGCTGGTGATGGCGGGGTGCAGGAGCTGCAGGCAGCCTCCAGCAGCTGATGGCGGGGTGGAGGAGCTGCAGCCAGCCTCCAGCAGCCAGCCTCCAGCTAGTGATGGCGGGGTGGAGAAGCAGGCAGCCTCCATCAGCTGATGGCGGGGTGGAGGAGCAGAAGCCAGCCTCCAGCAGCTGATGGCGGGGTGCAGGAGGTGCAGGCAGCCTCCAGCAGCTGATGGCGGGGTGCAGGAGCAGCAGGCAGCCTCCAGCAGCTGATGGCGGGGTGCAGGAGCTGCAACCAGCCTCCAGCTGGTGATGGCGGGGTGGAGGAGCTGCAGCCAGCCTCCAGCAGCCAGCCCCCAGCAGCTGATGGCGGGGTGGAGGAGCAGAAGCCAGCCTCCAGCAGCTGATGGTGGGGTGCAGGAGCTGCAGCCAGCCTCCAGCAGCCAGCCTCCAGCTGGTGATGGCGGGGTGGAGGAGCAGCAGCAGACAGCCTCCAGCAGCCAGCCAGCCTCCAGGAGCTGATGGCGGTGTGTGGGAGCAGCAGCCAGCCTCCAGCGTTCAGCCAGCATCCATCAGCTGATGGCGGTGTGAAGGAGCTGCAGCCAGCCTCCAGCAGGTCATGGTGGGGTGGAGGAGCAGCAGCCAGCCTCCAGCAGCTGATGGCGGGTTGCAGGAGCTGCAGCCAGCCTCCAGCAAATGATGGCGGGGTGCAGGAGCTGCAGGCAGCCTCCAGCAGCTGATGGCGGGGTGCAGGAGCAGCAGGCAGCCTCCAGCTGCTGATGACGGGGTGCAGGAGCTGCAACCAGCCTCCAGCTGGTGATGGTGGGGTGGAGGAGCTGCAGCCAGCCTCGAACAGCTGATGGCAGGGTGCAGGAGCAGCAGCCAGCCTCCAGCAGCTGATGGCGGGGCGCAGGAGCTGCAGGCAGCCTCCAGCAGCTGATGGCGGGGTGCAGGAGCAGCAGCCAGCCTCCAGCTGGTGATGGCGGGGTGAAGGAGCTGCAGCCAGCCACCAGCAGCTGATGGCGGGGTGAAGGAGCTGCAGCCAGCCACCAGCAGCTGATGGCGGGGTGGAGGAGCTGCAGCCAGCGTCCAGCAGCTGATGGTTGGGTGGTGGAGGAGCAGCAGCCAGCCTCCAGCAGCTGATGGCGGGGTGCAGGAGCAGCAGCCAGCGTCCAGCAGCTGATGGTTGGGTGGAGGAGCAGCAGCCAGCCTCCAGCAGCTGCTGGCGGGGTGCAGGAGCAGCAGCCAGCCTCCAGCAGCTGATGGCGGGGTGCAGGAGCTGCAGGCAGCCTCCAGCAGCTGATGGCGGTGTGCAGGAGCTGCAGCCAGCCTCCAGCAGCTGATGGCGGGGTGCAGGGGCTGCAGGCAGCCTCCAGCAGCTGATGGCGGGGTGCAGGAGCTGCAACCAGCCTCCAGCTGGTGATGGCGGGGTGGAGGAGCAGCAGCCAGCCTCCAGCAGCCAGCCTCCAGCTGCTGATGGCGGGGTGGAGGAACAGAAGCCTCCAGCAGCTGATGGCAGGGTGCAGGAGCAGCAGCCAGCCTCCAGCTGGTGATGGCGGGGTGGAGGAGCTGAAACCTGGGTCGGACCTGGTCTGCAGCAGGGCCCATTACCACTCAGAAGCTGATGGCAGTGTGTGTTTAGGTCCCTGCGGGGTGGATGAGCTGAAACCTGGGTCAGACTTGGTGTGCAGCAGGGCTCAGCACCCTCCAGAAGCCGATGACAGTGTGTCTTTAACTCCCTGCCTGGTGGGAGAGCTGAAAGCTGGGTCGGACCTGGTCTTTAGCAGAGCTCAGCAGCCTCCAGAAGCTGATGGCAGTGTGTGTTTCATCCCCTGCGGGGTGGGAGAGCTGAAACGTGGGTCGGACCTGGTCTGCAGCAGGGCCCATCACCATCCAGAAGCTGACGGCGGTGTGTGTTTAAGTCCCTGCGGGGTGGGAGAGCCATAACCTGGGTCGGACCTGGTCTGCAGCAGAGCTCAGCAGCCTCCAGAACCTGATGGCAGTGTGTCTTTAATCCACTGCGGGGTGCAGGAGCTGAAACCTGGGTCGGACCTGGTCTGCAGCAGGGCTCAGCAGCCAGCAGAAGGTGACGGCAGTGTGTGTTTAGTTCCCTGCGGGGTGCAGGAGCTGAAACCTGGGTCGGACCTGGTCTGCAGCAGAGCTCAGCAGCCAGCAGAAGGTGATGGCAGTGTGTGTTTAAGTCCCTGCCTGGTGGGAGAGCTGAAACCTGGGTCGGACCTGGTCTATAGAAGAGCTCAGCAGCCTCCAGAAGCTGATGGCAGTGTGTGTGTTTTGGTCCCTGCGGGGTGCAGGAGCAGGAACCCGGGTCGGACCTGGTCTATAGCGGAGCTCAGCAGCCTCCAGCAGCTGATGGCAGTGTGTGTTTAATTCCCTGCCTGGTGGGAGAGCTGTAACCCGGGTCGGACTTGGTCTGCAGCAGGGCCCATCACCATCCAGAAGCTGATGGCAGTGTGTCTTTAATTCCCTGCGGGGTGGAGGAGCAGAAACCTGGGTCGGACCTGGTCTATAGCAGAGCTCAGCAGCCTCCAGAAGCTGATGGCAGTGTGTGTTCAAGTCCCTGCGGGGTGGGAGAGCTGAAACCTGGGTCGGACCTGGTCTATAGAAGAGCTCAGCAGCCTCCAGCAGCTGATGGCAGTGTGTGTTTAAGTCCCTGCGGGGTGGGAGAGCTATATCCCGGGTCGGACCTGGTCTATAGCAGAGCTCAGCAGCCTCCAGCAGCTGATGGCAGTGTGTGTTTAAGTCCCTGCGGGGTGGGAGAGCTGAAACCTCGGTCGGACCTGGTCTATGGCAGAGCTCAGCAGCCTCCAGAAGCTGATGGCAGCGTGCCTCTAAGTCCCTGCCTGGTGGGAGAGCTGAAACCTGGGTCGGACATGGTCTGCAGCAGGGCTCGGCAGCCTCCAGCAGCTGATGGCAGTGTGTCTTTAAGTCCCTGCCTGGTGGGAGAGCTGAAACCTGGGTCGGACCTGGTCTATAGCAGAGCTCAGCAGCCTCCAGCAGCTGATGGCAGTGTGTGTTTAAGTCCCTGCCTGGTGTGAGAGCTGAAACCTGGGTCGGACCTGGTCTATAGAAGAGCTCAGCAGCCTCCAGCAGCTGATGGCAGTGTGTCTTTAAGTCACTGCCTGGTGGGAGAGCTGAAACCTGGGTCGGACCTGGTCTATAGTAGAGCTCAGCAGCCTCCAGCAGCTGATTGCAGTGTGTGTTTAAGTCCCTGCCTGGTGGGAGAGCTGATATCCGGGTCGGACCTGGTCCACAGCAGGGCCCATCACCCTCCAGAAGCTGGTGGCAGTGTGTGTTTAAGTCCCTGCGGGGTGCAGGAGCAGAAACCTGGGTGGGACCTGGTCTGCAGCAGAGCTCGGCAGCCTCCAGCAGCTGATGGCAGTGAGTGTTTAAGTCCCTGCGGGGTGGGAGAGCTATATCCCGGGTCAGACCTGGTCTAAAGCAGGGCCCATCACCCTCCAGAAGCTGGTGGCAGTGTGTGTTTAAGTCCCTGCGGGGTGGAGGAGCAGAAACCTGGGTCGGACCCGGTCTACAGCAGAGCTCAGCAGCCCCCAGAAGCTGATGGCAGTGTGTGTGTGTGTGTGTGTGTTTAAGTCTCTGCCTGGTTGGAGAGCCGATACCTGGGTCGGACCTGGTCTGCAGCAGGGCTCAGCAGCCTCCAGAAGCTGATGGCAGTGTGTCTTTCATTCCCTGCGGGGTGCAGGAGCAGAAACCTGGGTCGGACCTGGTCTATAGCGGAGCTCAGCAGCCTCCAGCAGCTGATGGCAGTGTGTGTGTTAAAGACCCTGCGGGGTGGGAGAGCTGAAACCTGGGTCGGACCTGGTCTGCAGCAGGGCTCAGCAGCCCCCAGAAGCTGATGGCTGTGTGTGTTTAAGTCCCTGCGGGGTGGGAGAGCTGAAACCTGGGTCGGACCTGGCCCGCAGCAGGGCCCATCACCCTCCAGAAGCTGATGGCGGTGTGGGTTTAAGTCCCTGCGGGGTTGAGGAGCTGAAACCTGGGTCGGACCTGGTCTGCAGCAGGGCCCATCACCATCCAGAAGCTGATGGCTGTGTGTGTTTAAGTCCCAGGGGGGTGGGAGAGCCATAACCTGGGTCGGACCTGGTCTGCAGCAGGGCTCAGCAGCCTCCAGTTGCAGATGGCAGTGTGTGTTTAGTTCCCTGCGGGGTGCAGGAGCTGAAACCTGGGTCGGACCTGGTCTATAGCAGAGCTCAGCAGCCTCCAGAAGCTGATGGCAGTGTGTCTTCAATTCCCTGCGGGGTGCAGGAGCTGATACCTGGGTCGGACCTGGTCTGCAGCAGGGCCCATCACCATCCAGACGCTGATGGCAGTGTGTGTTTAAGTCCTAGTGGGCTGCAGGAGCTGAAACCTGGGTCGGACCTGCTCTATAGTAGAGCTCAGCAGCCTCCAGAAGCTGATGGCAGTGTGTCTTTAAGTCCCTGCGGGGTGGGATAGCTGAAACCTGGGTCGGACCTGGTCTGCAGCAGGGCCCATCACCATCCAGACGCTGATGGCAGTGTGTGTTTAAGTCCTAGTGGGCTGCAGGAGCTGAAACCTGGGTCGGACCTGCTCTATAGTAGAGCTCAGCAGCCTCCAGAAGCTGATGGCAGTGTGTCTTTAAGTCCCTGCGGGGTGGGATAGCTGAAACCTGGGTCGGACCTGGTCTGCAGCAGGGCCCATCACCCTCCAGAAGCTGTTGGCAGTGTGTCTTCCATTCCTAGTGGGGCAGGGGAGCAAAGACCTGGGCAGAGGAGCGCCTGTCTGCATCCGATCCGGCCCCTCAGCAGCCCGCCGTGAGCCTTAGAGAACCCCCCCCCCCCCCAGCGGGCTCCAGGAACCGGGCCCTGCGTCGGACCCAGCTCAGTAAGGCCCTCCCTCGGGCCCTGCAGCAGGTGGCCCCGTCTATGCAGTCGAAAACCCCGCGAAAATCGGTGTAGAAACGCCCGAGAGGCGTGGTGCGGTTCCCCCGGCCGGTACCGGGTCCGGACCGGTCCGGAAGTCCACCCAGAACACTGCCTGGGGCTTCTGGGCGGCTCCCCAGGCGCAGGCAGTCGAAAACCGCGTGAAAATCGGTTCAGAATTGACAAAACGGCGACCTCGTCGCTCCAAAAACTAAGTCCAAACTAAGCCTTTCGCTTATCGCTTAACGCTTAAGGCGGTCGGCCTTATGGCCAGTAAATGAAAAGTGCCTGCGCCCCTGGAGGTTTTGGAAGGTGCGAGCGATGACCATGCTCGGGTTAGTAGGTGAGGCCATCGGAAAACCAGCGTGAGTTGGCGGGTTTGGGTGGCAATCTATTCCAGGCAGAGTCGACTATCTCTGGGCATCAATTTTGGGATTTTTCCGGCTCTGGTTCTGGGAGAAACGCAGGGGCAAAGTGCACGAGCCGCGGCCGATTTTGGTGGCCTGTCCCTGGGCACAAAGTCTGAGGAGTGTGGGCCTGGTTCTCCGAAAAATACCAGTCTGCTGGAGCTCACTCCCATGGCTCCAGGGGGCACGGCACACCCCCCGGTAGCCGACCAAAGTGCTCTACTCGGGCCAGACTCGGACCCACGACCCGGGGTGAGAACCACAACTACTGGTCATCCTTTTGACCTCCAGGGGGCGCGGCAGAGCCTCCCCAGTCCGACGCAAGTGCCCCACTTGGGCCATACTCAGACCCA
>NW_027223203.1:20000-30000 GCF_043380555.1 Nothobranchius furzeri | reverse complement strand
GGAGGCTCTGCCGTGCCCCCTTGAGGTCTAAAGGATGACCAGTAGTTGTGGTTCTCGCCCCGGGACTTGGGTCATAGTATAGCCCAAGTGGGACACTTGTGTCGGACTAGGGAGGCTCTGCCGTGCCCCCTTGAGGTCTAAAGGATGACCATGAGGTCAAAAGGATGACCAGTAGTTGTGGTTCTCGCCCCGGGACTTGGGTCAGAGTATGGCCCAAGTGGTGCACTTGTGTCGGTCTAGGGAGGCTGTGCCGGTCCCCCTGGAGGTCTAAAGGATGACCAGTAGTTGTGGTTCTCGCCCCGGGACTTGGGTCAGAGTATAGCCCAAGTGGAGCACTTGTGTCGGACTAGGGAGGCTGTGCCGGGCCCCCTGGAGGTCTAAAGGATGACCAGTAGTTGTGGTTCTCACCCCGGGTCGTGGGTCCGAGTCTGGCCCGAGTAGAGCACTTTGGTCGGCTACCGGGGGGTGTGCCGTGCCCCCTGGAGGTCTAAAGGATGACCAGTAGTTGTGGTTCTCGCCCCGGGACTTGGGTCAGAGTATAGCCCAAGTGGAGCACTTGTGTCGGCCTAGGGAGGCTGTGCCGGGCCCCCTGGAGATCTAAAGGATGACCATGAGGTCAAAAGGATGACCAGTAGTTGTGGTTCTCGCCCCGGGACTTGGGTCAGAGTATAGCCCAAGTGGAGCACTTGTGTCGGCCTAGGGAGGCTGTGCCGGGCCCCCTGGAGGTCTAAAGGATGACCAGTAGTTGTGGTTCTCGCACCGGGACTTGGGTCAGAGTACAGCCCAAGTGGAGCACTTGTGTCGGTCTAGGGAGGCTGTGCCGGGCCCCCTGGAGGTCTAAAGGATGACCATGAGGTCAAAAGGATGACCAGTAGTTGTGGTTCTCGCCCCGGGACTTGGGTCAGAGTATAGCCCAAGTGGAGCACTTGTGTCGGACTAGGGAGGCTGTGCCGTGCCCCCTGGAGGTCTAAAGGATGACCAGTAGTTGTGGTTCTCGCCCCGGGACTTGGGTCAGAGTATAGCCCAAGTGGAGCACTTGTGTCGGCCTAGGGAGGCTGTGCCGGGCCCCCTGGAGGTCTAAAGGATGACCATGAGGTCAAAAGGATGACCAGTAGTTGTGGTTCTCGCCCCGGGACTTGGGTCAGAGTATAGCCCAAGTGGAGCACTTGTGTCGGACTAGGGAGGCTGTGCCGTGCCCCCTGGAGGTCTAAAGGATGACCAGTAGTTGTGGTTCTCGCCCCGGGACTTGGGTCAGAGTATAGCCCAAGTGGAGCACTTGTGTCGGACTAGGGAGGCTGTGCCGTGCCCCCTGGAGGTCTAAAGGATGACCAGTAGTTGTGGTTCTCGCCCCGGGACTTGGGTCATAGTATAGCCCAAGTGGAGCACTTGGGTCGGACTAGGGAGGCTGTGTCGTGCCCCCTGGAGGTCTAAAGGATGACCAGTAGTTGTGGTTCTCGCCCCGGGACTTGGGTCAGAGAATAGCCCAAGTGGGACACTTGTGTCGGACTAGGGAGGCTCTGCCGTGCCCCCTGGAGGTCTAAAGGATGACCAGTAGTTGTGGTTCTCGCCCCGGGACTTGGGTCAGAGTATAGCCCAAGTGGAGCACTTGTGTCGGACTAGGGAGGCTGTGCCGTGCCCCCTGGAGGTCTAAAGGATGACCATTAGTTGTGGTTCTCGCCCCGGGACTTGGGTCAGAGTACAGCCCAAGTGGAGCACTTGCGTCGGACTAGGGAGGCTGTGCCGGGCCCCCTGGAGGTCTAAAGGATGACCAGTAGTTGTGGTTCTCGCCCCGGGCCGTGGGTCTGAGTATGGCCCAAGTGGGACACTTGTGTCGGACTAGGGAGGCTCTGCCGTGCCCCCTTGAGGTCTAAAGGATGACCAGTAGTTGTGGTTCTCGCCCCGGGACTTGGGTCATAGTATAGCCCAAGTGGGACACTTGTGTCGGACTAGGGAGGCTCTGCCGTGCCCCCTTGAGGTCTAAAGGATGACCATGAGGTCAAAAGGATGACCAGTAGTTGTGGTTCTCGCCCCGGGACTTGGGTCAGAGTATGGCCCAAGTGGTGCACTTGTGTCGGTCTAGGGAGGCTGTGCCGGTCCCCCTGGAGGTCTAAAGGATGACCAGTAGTTGTGGTTCTCGCCCCGGGACTTGGGTCAGAGTATAGCCCAAGTGGAGCACTTGTGTCGGACTAGGGAGGCTGTGCCGGGCCCCCTGGAGGTCTAAAGGATGACCAGTAGTTGTGGTTCTCACCCCGGGTCGTGGGTCCGAGTCTGGCCCGAGTAGAGCACTTTGGTCGGCTACCGGGGGGTGTGCCGTGCCCCCTGGAGGTCTAAAGGATGACCAGTAGTTGTGGTTCTCGCCCCGGGACTTGGGTCAGAGTATAGCCCAAGTGGAGCACTTGTGTCGGCCTAGGGAGGCTGTGCCGGGCCCCCTGGAGATCTAAAGGATGACCATGAGGTCAAAAGGATGACCAGTAGTTGTGGTTCTCGCCCCGGGACTTGGGTCAGAGTATAGCCCAAGTGGAGCACTTGTGTCGGCCTAGGGAGGCTGTGCCGGGCCCCCTGGAGGTCTAAAGGATGACCAGTAGTTGTGGTTCTCGCACCGGGACTTGGGTCAGAGTACAGCCCAAGTGGAGCACTTGTGTCGGTCTAGGGAGGCTGTGCCGGGCCCCCTGGAGGTCTAAAGGATGACCAGTAGTTGTGGTTCTCGCCCCGGGCCGTGGGTCTGAGTATGGCCCAAGTGGGGCACTTGCGTCGGACTGGGGAGGCTCTGCCGCGCCCCCTGGAGGTCAAAAGGATGACCAGTAGTTGTGGTTCTCACCCCGGGTCGTGGGTCCGAGTCTGGCCCGAGTAGAGCACTTTGGTCGGCTACCGGGGGGTGTGCCGTGCCCCCTGGAGCCATGGGAGTGAGCTCCAGCAGACTGGTATTTTTCGGAGAACCAGGCCCACACTCCTCAGACTTTGTGCCCAGGGACAGGCCACCAAAATCGGCCGCGGCTCGTGCACTTTGCCCCTGCGTTTCTCCCAGAACCAGAGCCGGAAAAATCCCAAAATTGATGCCCAGAGATAGTCGACTCTGCCTGGAATAGATTGCCACCCAAACCCGCCAACTCACGCTGGTTTTCCGATGGCCTCACCTACTAACCCGAGCATGGTCATCGCTCGCACCTTCCAAAACCTCCAGGGGCGCAGGCACTTTTCATTTACTGGCCATAAGGCCGACCGCCTTAAGCGTTAAGCGATAAGCGAAAGGCTTAGTTTGGACTTAGTTTTTGGAGCGACGAGGTCGCCGTTTTGTCAATTCTGAACCGATTTTCACGCGGTTTTCGACTGCCTGCGCCTGGGGAGCCGCCCAGAAGCCCCAGGCAGTGTTCTGGGTGGACTTCCGGACCGGTCCGGACCCGGTACCGGCCGGGGGAACCGCACCACGCCTCTCGGGCGTTTCTACACCGATTTTCGCGGGGTTTTCGACTGCATAGACGGGGCCACCTGCTGCAGGGCCCGAGGGAGGGCCTTACTGAGCTGGGTCCGACGCAGGGCCCGGTTCCTGGAGCCCGCTGGGGGGGGGGGGGGGTTCTCTAAGGCTCACGGCGGGCTGCTGAGGGGCCGGATCGGATGCAGACAGGCGCTCCTCTGCCCAGGTCTTTGCTCCCCTGCCCCACTAGGAATGGAAGACACACTGCCAACAGCTTCTGGAGGGTGATGGGCCCTGCTGCAGACCAGGTCCGACCCAGGTTTCAGCTATCCCACCCCGCAGGGACTTAAAGACACACTGCCATCAGCTTCTGGAGGCTGCTGAGCTCTACTATAGAGCAGGTCCGACCCAGGTTTCAGCTCCTGCAGCCCACTAGGACTTAAACACACACTGCCATCAGCGTCTGGATGGTGATGGGCCCTGCTGCAGACCAGGTCCGACCCAGGTTTCAGCTATCCCACCCCGCAGGGACTTAAAGACACACTGCCATCAGCTTCTGGAGGCTGCTGAGCTCTACTATAGAGCAGGTCCGACCCAGGTTTCAGCTCCTGCAGCCCACTAGGACTTAAACACACACTGCCATCAGCGTCTGGATGGTGATGGGCCCTGCTGCAGACCAGGTCCGACCCAGGTATCAGCTCCTGCACCCCGCAGGGAATTGAAGACACACTGCCATCAGCTTCTGGAGGCTGCTGAGCTCTGCTATAGACCAGGTCCGACCCAGGTTTCAGCTCCTGCACCCCGCAGGGAACTAAACACACACTGCCATCTGCAACTGGAGGCTGCTGAGCCCTGCTGCAGACCAGGTCCGACCCAGGTTATGGCTCTCCCACCCCCCTGGGACTTAAACACACACAGCCATCAGCTTCTGGATGGTGATGGGCCCTGCTGCAGACCAGGTCCGACCCAGGTTTCAGCTCCTCAACCCCGCAGGGACTTAAACCCACACCGCCATCAGCTTCTGGAGGGTGATGGGCCCTGCTGCGGGCCAGGTCCGACCCAGGTTTCAGCTCTCCCACCCCGCAGGGACTTAAACACACACAGCCATCAGCTTCTGGGGGCTGCTGAGCCCTGCTGCAGACCAGGTCCGACCCAGGTTTCAGCTCTCCCACCCCGCAGGGTCTTTAACACACACACTGCCATCAGCTGCTGGAGGCTGCTGAGCTCCGCTATAGACCAGGTCCGACCCAGGTTTCTGCTCCTGCACCCCGCAGGGAATGAAAGACACACTGCCATCAGCTTCTGGAGGCTGCTGAGCCCTGCTGCAGACCAGGTCCGACCCAGGTATCGGCTCTCCAACCAGGCAGAGACTTAAACACACACACACACACACACTGCCATCAGCTTCTGGGGGCTGCTGAGCTCTGCTGTAGACCGGGTCCGACCCAGGTTTCTGCTCCTCCACCCCGCAGGGACTTAAACACACACTGCCACCAGCTTCTGGAGGGTGATGGGCCCTGCTTTAGACCAGGTCTGACCCGGGATATAGCTCTCCCACCCCGCAGGGACTTAAACACTCACTGCCATCAGCTGCTGGAGGCTGCCGAGCTCTGCTGCAGACCAGGTCCCACCCAGGTTTCTGCTCCTGCACCCCGCAGGGACTTAAACACACACTGCCACCAGCTTCTGGAGGGTGATGGGCCCTGCTGTGGACCAGGTCCGACCCGGATATCAGCTCTCCCACCAGGCAGGGACTTAAACACACACTGCAATCAGCTGCTGGAGGCTGCTGAGCTCTACTATAGACCAGGTCCGACCCAGGTTTCAGCTCTCCCACCAGGCAGTGACTTAAAGACACACTGCCATCAGCTGCTGGAGGCTGCTGAGCTCTTCTATAGACCAGGTCCGACCCAGGTTTCAGCTCTCACACCAGGCAGGGACTTAAACACACACTGCCATCAGCTGCTGGAGGCTGCTGAGCTCTGCTATAGACCAGGTCCGACCCAGGTTTCAGCTCTCCCACCAGGCAGGGACTTAAAGACACACTGCCATCAGCTGCTGGAGGCTGCCGAGCCCTGCTGCAGACCATGTCCGACCCAGGTTTCAGCTCTCCCACCAGGCAGGGACTTAGAGGCACGCTGCCATCAGCTTCTGGAGGCTGTGAGCTCTGCCATAGACCAGGTCCGACCGAGGTTTCAGCTCTCCCACCCCGCAGGGACTTAAACACACACTGCCATCAGCTGCTGGAGGCTGCTGAGCTCTGCTATAGACCAGGTCCGACCCGGGATATAGCTCTCCCACCCCGCAGGGACTTAAACACACACTGCCATCAGCTGCTGGAGGCTGCTGAGCTCTTCTATAGACCAGGTCCGACCCAGGTTTCAGCTCTCCCACCCCGCAGGGACTTGAACACACACTGCCATCAGCTTCTGGAGGCTGCTGAGCTCTGCTATAGACCAGGTCCGACCCAGGTTTCTGCTCCTCCACCCCGCAGGGAATTAAAGACACACTGCCATCAGCTTCTGGATGGTGATGGGCCCTGCTGCAGACCAAGTCCGACCCGGGTTACAGCTCTCCCACCAGGCAGGGAATTAAACACACACTGCCATCAGCTGCTGGAGGCTGCTGAGCTCCGCTATAGACCAGGTCCGACCCGGGTTCCTGCTCCTGCACCCCGCAGGGACCAAAACACACACACTGCCATCAGCTTCTGGAGGCTGCTGAGCTCTTCTATAGACCAGGTCCGACCCAGGTTTCAGCTCTCCCACCAGGCAGGGACTTAAACACACACTGCCATCACCTTCTGCTGGCTGCTGAGCTCTGCTGCAGACCAGGTCCGACCCAGGTTTCAGCTCCTGCACCCCGCAGGGAACTAAACACACACTGCCGTCACCTTCTGCTGGCTGCTGAGCCCTGCTGCAGACCAGGTCCGACCCAGGTTTCAGCTCCTGCACCCCGCAGTGGATTAAAGACACACTGCCATCAGGTTCTGGAGGCTGCTGAGCTCTGCTGCAGACCAGGTCCGACCCAGGTTATGGCTCTCCCACCCCGCAGGGACTTAAACACACACCGCCGTCAGCTTCTGGATGGTGATGGGCCCTGCTGCAGACCAGGTCCGACCCACGTTTCAGCTCTCCCACCCCGCAGGGGATGAAACACACACTGCCATCAGCTTCTGGAGGCTGCTGAGCTCTGCTAAAGACCAGGTCCGACCCAGCTTTCAGCTCTCCCACCAGGCAGGGAGTTAAAGACACACTGTCATCGGCTTCTGGAGGGTGCTGAGCCCTGCTGCACACCAAGTCTGACCCAGGTTTCAGCTCATCCACCCCGCAGGGACCTAAACACACACTGCCATCAGCTTCTGAGTGGTAATGGGCCCTGCTGCAGACCAGGTCCGACCCAGGTTTCAGCTCCTCCACCCCGCCATCACCAGCTGGAGGCTGGCTGCTGCTCCTGCACCCTGCCATCAGCTGCTGGAGGCTTCTGTTCCTCCACCCCGCCATCAGCAGCTGGAGGCTGGCTGCTGGAGGCTGGCTGCTGCTCCTCCACCCCGCCATCACCAGCTGGAGGCTGGTTGCAGCTCCTGCACCCCGCCATCAGCTGCTGGAGGCTGCCTGCAGCCCCTGCACCCCGCCATCAGCTGCTGGAGGCTGGCTGCAGCTCCTGCACACCGCCATCAGCTGCTGGAGGCTGCCTGCAGCTCCTGCACCCCGCCATCAGCTGCTGGAGGCTGGCTGCTGCTCCTGCACCCCGCCAGCAGCTGCTGGAGGCTGGCTGCTGCTCCTCCACCCAACCATCAGCTGCTGGACGCTGGCTGCTGCTCCTGCACCCCGCCATCAGCTGCTGGAGGCTGGCTGCTGCTCCTCCACCACCCAACCATCAGCTGCTGGACGCTGGCTGCAGCTCCTCCACCCCGCCATCAGCTGCTGGTGGCTGGCTGCAGCTCCTTCACCCCGCCATCAGCTGCTGGTGGCTGGCTGCAGCTCCTTCACCCCGCCATCACCAGCTGGAGGCTGGCTGCTGCTCCTGCACCCCGCCATCAGCTGCTGGAGGCTGCCTGCAGCTCCTGCGCCCCGCCATCAGCTGCTGGAGGCTGGCTGCTGCTCCTGCACCCTGCCATCAGCTGTTCGAGGCTGGCTGCAGCTCCTCCACCCCACCATCACCAGCTGGAGGCTGGTTGCAGCTCCTGCACCCCGTCATCAGCAGCTGGAGGCTGCCTGCTGCTCCTGCACCCCGCCATCAGCTGCTGGAGGCTGCCTGCAGCTCCTGCACCCCGCCATCATTTGCTGGAGGCTGGCTGCAGCTCCTGCAACCCGCCATCAGCTGCTGGAGGCTGGCTGCTGCTCCTCCACCCCACCATGACCTGCTGGAGGCTGGCTGCAGCTCCTTCACACCGCCATCAGCTGATGGATGCTGGCTGAACGCTGGAGGCTGGCTGCTGCTCCCACACACCGCCATCAGCTCCTGGAGGCTGGCTGGCTGCTGGAGGCTGTCTGCTGCTGCTCCTCCACCCCGCCATCACCAGCTGGAGGCTGGCTGCTGGAGGCTGGCTGCAGCTCCTGCACCCCACCATCAGCTGCTGGAGGCTGGCTTCTGCTCCTCCACCCCGCCATCAGCTGCTGGGGGCTGGCTGCTGGAGGCTGGCTGCAGCTCCTCCACCCCGCCATCACCAGCTGGAGGCTGGTTGCAGCTCCTGCACCCCGCCATCAGCTGCTGGAGGCTGCCTGCTGCTCCTGCACCCCGCCATCAGCTGCTGGAGGCTGCCTGCACCTCCTGCACCCCGCCATCAGCTGCTGGAGGCTGGCTTCTGCTCCTCCACCCCGCCATCAGCTGATGGAGGCTGCCTGCTTCTCCACCCCGCCATCACTAGCTGGAGGCTGGCTGCTGGAGGCTGGCTGCAGCTCCTCCACCCCGCCATCAGCTGCTGGAGGCTGCCTGCAGCTCCTGCACCCCGCCATCACCAGCTGGAGGCTGGCTTCTGCTCCTCCACCCCGCCATCAGCTGATGGAGGCTGCCTGCTTCTCCACCCCGCCATCACTAGCTGGAGGCTGGCTGCTGGAGGCTGGCTGCAGCTCCTCCACCCCGCCATCAGCTGCTGGAGGCTGGCTGCTGCTCCTGCACCCCGCCATCAGCTGCTGGAGGCTGGCTGCTGCTCCTCCACCCAACCATCAGCTGCTGGACGCTGGCTGCAGCTCCTCCACCCCACCATCAGCTGCTGGACGCTGGCTGCAGCTCCTCCACCCCGCCATCAGCTGCTGGAGGCTGCCTGCAGCTCCTGCACCCCGCCATCAGCTGCTGGAGGCTGCCTGCAGCTCCTGCACCCCGCCATCACCAGCTGGAGGCTGGCTTCTGCTCCTCCACCCCGCCATCAGCTGATGGAGGCTGCCTGCTTCTCCACCCCGCCATCACTAGCTGGAGGCTGGCTGCTGGAGGCTGGCTGCTGCTCCTCCACCCAACCATCAGCTGCTGGACGCTGGCTGCAGCTCCTCCACCCCACCATCAGCTGCTGGACGCTGGCTGCAGCTCCTGCACCCCGCCATCAGCTGCTGGAGGCTGGCTTCTGCTCCTCCACCCCGCCATCAGCTGCTGGAGGCTGCCTGCTGCTCCTGCACCCCGCCATCAGCTGCTGGAGGCTGGCTGCTGCTCCTGCACCCCGCCATCAGCTGCTGGAGGCTGGCTGCTGGAGGCTGGCTGCAGCTCCTCCACCCCACCATCAGCTGCTGGACGCTGGCTGCAGCTCCTCCACCCCACCATCAGCTGCTGGACGCTGGCTGCAGCTCCTGCACCCCGCCATCAGCTGCTGGAGGCTGGCTTCTGCTCCTCCACCCCGCCATCAGCTGACGGAGGCTGCCTGCTTCTCCACCCCGCCATCACTAGCTGGAGGCTGGCTGCTGGAGGCTGGCTGCAGCTCCTCCACCCCACCATCAGCTGCTGGACGCTGGCTGCAGCTCCTGCACCCCGCCATCAGCTGCTGGAGGCTGGCTTCTGCTCCTCCACCCCGCCATCAGCTGACGGAGGCTGCCTGCTTCTCCACCCCGCCATCACTAGCTGGAGGCTGGCTGCTGGAGGCTGGCTGCAGCTCCTCCACCCCGCCATCAGCTGCTGGAGGCTGGCTGCTGCTCCTGCACCCCGCCATCAGCTGCTGGACGCTGGCTGCAGCTCCTCCACCCCGCCATCACCAGCTGGAGGCTGCCTGCTGCTCTTCCACCCCGCCATCAGCTGATGGACGCTGGCTGCAGCTCCTCCACCCCGCCATCAGCTGCTGGAGGCTGGCTGGCCGCTGGAGGCTGGCTGCTGCTCCCACACACCGCCATCAGCTGCTGGAGGCTGGCTGGCTGCTGGAGGCTGGCTGCTGCTGCTCCTCCTCCCCGCCATCACCAGCTGGAGGCTGGCTGCTGCTCCTACACCCCGCCATCAGCTGATGGAGGCTGCCTGCTCCTCCGCCCCGCCATCACCAGCTGGAGGCTGGCTGCTGGAGGCTGGCTGCAGCTCCTTCACCCCGCCATCACCAGCTGGAGGCTGGCTTCTGCTCCTGCACCCCGCCATCAGCTGCTGGAGGCTGGCTTCTGCTCCTCCACCCCGCCACCA
>NW_027223203.1:0-7500 GCF_043380555.1 Nothobranchius furzeri | reverse complement strand
AGTGGAGCACTTGTGTCGGTCTAGGGAGGCTGTGCCGGGCCCCCTGGAGGTCTAAAGGATGACCATGAGGTCAAAAGGATGACCAGTAGTTGTGGTTCTCGCCCCGGGACTTGGGTCAGAGTATAGCCCAAGTGGAGCACTTGTGTCGGACTAGGGAGGCTGTGCCGTGCCCCCTGGAGGTCTAAAGGATGACCAGTAGTTGTGGTTCTCGCCCCGGGACTTGGGTCAGAGTATAGCCCAAGTGGAGCACTTGTGTCGGCCTAGGGAGGCTGTGCCGGGCCCCCTGGAGGTCTAAAGGATGACCATGAGGTCAAAAGGATGACCAGTAGTTGTGGTTCTCGCCCCGGGACTTGGGTCAGAGTATAGCCCAAGTGGAGCACTTGTGTCGGACTAGGGAGGCTGTGCCGTGCCCCCTGGAGGTCTAAAGGATGACCAGTAGTTGTGGTTCTCGCCCCGGGACTTGGGTCAGAGTATAGCCCAAGTGGAGCACTTGTGTCGGACTAGGGAGGCTGTGCCGTGCCCCCTGGAGGTCTAAAGGATGACCAGTAGTTGTGGTTCTCGCCCCGGGACTTGGGTCATAGTATAGCCCAAGTGGAGCACTTGGGTCGGACTAGGGAGGCTGTGTCGTGCCCCCTGGAGGTCTAAAGGATGACCAGTAGTTGTGGTTCTCGCCCCGGGACTTGGGTCAGAGAATAGCCCAAGTGGGACACTTGTGTCGGACTAGGGAGGCTCTGCCGTGCCCCCTGGAGGTCTAAAGGATGACCAGTAGTTGTGGTTCTCGCCCCGGGACTTGGGTCAGAGTATAGCCCAAGTGGAGCACTTGTGTCGGACTAGGGAGGCTGTGCCGTGCCCCCTGGAGGTCTAAAGGATGACCATTAGTTGTGGTTCTCGCCCCGGGACTTGGGTCAGAGTACAGCCCAAGTGGAGCACTTGCGTCGGACTAGGGAGGCTGTGCCGGGCCCCCTGGAGGTCTAAAGGATGACCAGTAGTTGTGGTTCTCGCCCCGGGCCGTGGGTCTGAGTATGGCCCAAGTGGGACACTTGTGTCGGACTAGGGAGGCTCTGCCGTGCCCCCTTGAGGTCTAAAGGATGACCAGTAGTTGTGGTTCTCGCCCCGGGACTTGGGTCATAGTATAGCCCAAGTGGGACACTTGTGTCGGACTAGGGAGGCTCTGCCGTGCCCCCTTGAGGTCTAAAGGATGACCATGAGGTCAAAAGGATGACCAGTAGTTGTGGTTCTCGCCCCGGGACTTGGGTCAGAGTATGGCCCAAGTGGTGCACTTGTGTCGGTCTAGGGAGGCTGTGCCGGTCCCCCTGGAGGTCTAAAGGATGACCAGTAGTTGTGGTTCTCGCCCCGGGACTTGGGTCAGAGTATAGCCCAAGTGGAGCACTTGTGTCGGACTAGGGAGGCTGTGCCGGGCCCCCTGGAGGTCTAAAGGATGACCAGTAGTTGTGGTTCTCACCCCGGGTCGTGGGTCCGAGTCTGGCCCGAGTAGAGCACTTTGGTCGGCTACCGGGGGGTGTGCCGTGCCCCCTGGAGGTCTAAAGGATGACCAGTAGTTGTGGTTCTCGCCCCGGGACTTGGGTCAGAGTATAGCCCAAGTGGAGCACTTGTGTCGGCCTAGGGAGGCTGTGCCGGGCCCCCTGGAGATCTAAAGGATGACCATGAGGTCAAAAGGATGACCAGTAGTTGTGGTTCTCGCCCCGGGACTTGGGTCAGAGTATAGCCCAAGTGGAGCACTTGTGTCGGCCTAGGGAGGCTGTGCCGGGCCCCCTGGAGGTCTAAAGGATGACCAGTAGTTGTGGTTCTCGCACCGGGACTTGGGTCAGAGTACAGCCCAAGTGGAGCACTTGTGTCGGTCTAGGGAGGCTGTGCCGGGCCCCCTGGAGGTCTAAAGGATGACCAGTAGTTGTGGTTCTCGCCCCGGGCCGTGGGTCTGAGTATGGCCCAAGTGGGGCACTTGCGTCGGACTGGGGAGGCTCTGCCGCGCCCCCTGGAGGTCAAAAGGATGACCAGTAGTTGTGGTTCTCACCCCGGGTCGTGGGTCCGAGTCTGGCCCGAGTAGATCACTTTGGTCGGCTACCGGGGGGTGTGCCGTGCCCCCTGGAGCCATGGGAGTGAGCTCCAGCAGACTGGTATTTTTCGGAGAACCAGGCCCACACTCCTCAGACTTTGTGCCCAGGGACAGGCCACCAAAATCGGCCGCGGCTCGTGCACTTTGCCCCTGCGTTTCTCCCAGAACCAGAGCCGGAAAAATCCCAAAATTGATGCCCAGAGATAGTCGACTCTGCCTGGAATAGATTGCCACCCAAACCCGCCAACTCACGCTGGTTTTCCGATGGCCTCACCTACTAACCCGAGCATGGTCATCGCTCGCACCTTCCAAAACCTCCAGGGGCGCAGGCACTTTTCATTTACTGGCCATAAGGCCGACCGCCTTAAGCGTTAAGCGATAAGCGAAAGGCTTAGTTTGGACTTAGTTTTTGGAGCGACGAGGTCGCCGTTTTGTCAATTCTGAACCGATTTTCACGCGGTTTTCGACTGCCTGCGCCTGGGGAGCCGCCCAGAAGCCCCAGGCAGTGTTCTGGGTGGACTTCCGGACCGGTCCGGACCCGGTACCGGCCGGGGGAACCGCACCACGCCTCTCGGGCGTTTCTACACCGATTTTCGCGGGGTTTTCGACTGCATAGACGGGGCCACCTGCTGCAGGGCCCGAGGGAGGGCCTGCCTGAGCTGGGTCCGACGCAGGGCCCGGTTCCTGGAGCCCGCTGGGGGGGGGGGGGGGGGGGTTCTCTAAGGCTCACGGCGGGCTGCTGAGGGGCCGGATCGGATGCAGACAGGCGCTCCTCTGCCCAGGTCTTTGCTCCCCTGCCCCACTAGGAATGGAAGACACACTGCCAACAGCTTCTGGAGGGTGATGGGCCCTGCTGCAGACCAGGTCCGACCCAGGTTTCAGCTATCCCACCCCGCAGGGACTTAAAGACACACTGCCATCAGCTTCTGGAGGCTGCTGAGCTCTACTATAGAGCAGGTCCGACCCAGGTTTCAGCTCCTGCAGCCCACTAGGACTTAAACACACACTGCCATCAGCGTCTGGATGGTGATGGGCCCTGCTGCAGACCAGGTCCGACCCAGGTTTCAGCTATCCCACCCCGCAGGGACTTAAAGACACACTGCCATCAGCTTCTGGAGGCTGCTGAGCTCTACTATAGAGCAGGTCCGACCCAGGTTTCAGCTCCTGCAGCCCACTAGGACTTAAACACACACTGCCATCAGCGTCTGGATGGTGATGGGCCCTGCTGCAGACCAGGTCCGACCCAGGTATCAGCTCCTGCACCCCGCAGGGAATTGAAGACACACTGCCATCAGCTTCTGGAGGCTGCTGAGCTCTGCTATAGACCAGGTCCGACCCAGGTTTCAGCTCCTGCACCCCGCAGGGAACTAAACACACACTGCCATCTGCAACTGGAGGCTGCTGAGCCCTGCTGCAGACCAGGTCCGACCCAGGTTATGGCTCTCCCACCCCCCTGGGACTTAAACACACACAGCCATCAGCTTCTGGATGGTGATGGGCCCTGCTGCAGACCAGGTCCGACCCAGGTTTCTGCTCCTCAACCCCGCAGGGAATTAAAGACACACTGCCATCAGCTTCTGGAGGCTGCTGAGCTCCGCTGCAGGCCAGGTCCGACCCAGGTTACAGCTCTCCCACCCCGCAGGGAATTAAAGACACACTGCCATCAGCTTCTCGATGCTGCTGAGGCCTGCTATAGACCAGGTCCGACCCAGGTTTCTGCTCCTGCACCCCGCATGGACTTAAACCCACACTGCCATCGGATTCTGGAGGCTGCTGAGCCCTGATGCAGACCAGGTCCGACCCAAGTTTCAGCTCTCCCACCCCGCAGGGGATCAAACACACACTGCCATCAGCTGCTGGAGGCTGCTGAGCTCTGCTATAGACCAGGTCCGACCCAGGTTTCAGCTCTCCCACCAGGCAGGGACTTAAACACACACTGCCATCAGCTGCTGGAGGCTGCTGAGCTCTGCCATAGACCAGGTCCGACCCAGGTTTCAGCTCCTGCACCCCGCAGGGACTTAAACACACGCAGCCATCAGCTGCTGGAGGCTGCTGAGCTCTGCTATAGACCAGGTCCGACCCAGGTTTCAGCTCTCACACCAGGCAGGGACTTAAACACACACTGCCGTCAGCTTCTGGAGGCTGCTGAGCCCTGCTGCAGACCAGGTCCGACCCAGGTCTCAGCTCTCCCACCCCGCAGGGACTTAAACACACACTGATATCAGCTTCTGGAGGCTGCTGAGCTCTTCTATAGACCAGGTGCGACCCAGGTTTCTGCTCCTCCACCCCGCAGGGAACTAAACACACACTGCCATCAGCTTCTGGAGGCTGCTGAGCTCTGTTACAGACCAGGTCCGACCCAGGTTTCAGCTCTCCCACCAGGCAGGGTCTTAAAGACACACCGCCATCAGCGTCTGGAGGCTGCGGAGCTCTACTATAGACCAGGTCCGACCCAGGTTTCAGCTCCTCCACCCCGCCATAAGCTGCTGGAGGCTGGCTTCCGCTCCTCCACCCCGCCATCAGCTGCTGGGGGCTGGCTGGCTGCTGGAGGCTGGCTGCTGCTGCTGCTGCTCCTCCACCACGCCATCAGCAGCTGGAGGCTGCTGAGCTCTGCTATAGACCAGGTCCGACCCAGGTTTCAGCTCTCCCACCAGGCAGGGACTTAAACACACACTGCCATCAGCAACTGGAGGCTGCTGAGCTCTGCTGCAGACCAGGTCCGACCCAGCTTTCAGCTCCTGCACCCCGCAGGGACTTAAACACACACTGCCACCAGCTTCTGGAGGGTGATGGGCCCTGCTGTGGACCAGGTCCGACCCGGATATCAGCTCTCCCACCAGGCAGGGACTTAAACACACACTGCAATCAGCTGCTGGAGGCTGCTGAGCTCTTCTATAGACCAGGTCCGACCCAGGTTTCAGCTCTCCTACCAGGCAGGGACTTAAACACACACTGCCATCAGCTTCTGGAGGCTGCCGAGCCCTGCTGCAGACCATGTCCGACCCAGGTTTCAGCTCTCCCACCAGGCAGGGACTTAGAGGCACGCTGCCATCAGCTTCTGGAGGCTGCTGAGCTCTGCCATAGACCAGGTCCGACCCAGGTTTCAGCTCCTGCACCCCGCAGGGACTTAAACACACGCAGCCATCAGCTGCTGGA
The DNA here is from genome assembly GCF_043380555.1 of Nothobranchius furzeri. Taxonomy (NCBI): domain Eukaryota; kingdom Metazoa; phylum Chordata; class Actinopteri; order Cyprinodontiformes; family Nothobranchiidae; genus Nothobranchius; species Nothobranchius furzeri. Next base: position 2,270 of record NW_027223203.1, on the reverse strand, counting down.
GGCTGCTGAGCTCTGCTATAGACCAGGTCCGACCCAGGTTTCAGCTCTCCCACCAGGCAGGGACTTAGAGGCACGCTGCCATCAGCTTCTGGAGGCTGCTGAGCTCTGCCATAGACCAGGTCCGACCCAGGTTTCAGCTCCTGCACCCCGCAGGGACTTAAACACACGCAGCCATCAGCTGCTGGAGGCTGCTGAGCTCTGCTATAGACCAGGTCCGACCCAGGTTTCAGCTCTCACACCAGGCAGGGACTTAAACACACACTGCCATCAGCTGCTGGAGGCTGCTGAGCTCTGCTATAGACCAGGTCCGACCCAGGTTTCTGCTCCTCCACCCCGCAGGGAATTAAAGACACACTGCCATCAGCTTCTGGATGGTGATGGGCCCTGCTGCAGACCAAGTCCGACCCGGGTTACAGCTCTCCCACCAGGCAGGGAATTAAACACACACTGCCATCAGCTTCTGCTGGCTGCTGAGCTCTGCTGCAGACCAGGTCCGACCCAGGTTTCAGCTCCTGCACCCCGCAGGGAACTAAACACACACTGCCATCACCTTCTGCTGGCTGCTGAGCCCTGCTGCAGACCAGGTCCGACCCAGGTTTCAGCTCCTGCACCCCGCAGTGGATTAAAGACACACTGCCATCAGGTTCTGGAGGCTGCTGAGCTCTGCTGCAGACCAGGTCCGACCCAGGTTATGGCTCTCCCACCCCGCAGGGACTTAAACACACACCGCCGTCAGCTTCTGGATGGTGATGGGCCCTGCTGCAGACCAGGTCCGACCCACGTTTCAGCTCTCCCACCCCGCAGGGGATGAAACACACACTGCCATCAGCTTCTGGAGGCTGCTGAGCTCTGCTAAAGACCAGGTCCGACCCAGCTTTCAGCTCTCCCACCAGGCAGGGAGTTAAAGACACACTGTCATCGGCTTCTGGAGGGTGCTGAGCCCTGCTGCACACCAAGTCTGACCCAGGTTTCAGCTCATCCACCCCGCAGGGACCTAAACACACACTGCCATCAGCTTCTGAGTGGTAATGGGCCCTGCTGCAGACCAGGTCCGACCCAGGTTTCAGCTCCTCCACCCCGCCATCACCAGCTGGAGGCTGGCTGCTGCTCCTGCACCCTGCCATCAGCTGCTGGAGGCTTCTGTTCCTCCACCCCGCCATCAGCAGCTGGAGGCTGGCTGCTGGAGGCTGGCTGCTGCTCCTCCACCCCGCCATCAGCTGCTGGAGGCTGGCTGCTGCTCCTGCACCCCGCCATCAGCTGCTGGAGGCTGGCTGCTGGAGGCTGGCTGCAGCTCCTCCACCCCACCATCAGCTGCTGGACGCTGGCTGCAGCTCCTGCACCCCGCCATCAGCTGCTGGAGGCTGGCTTCTGCTCCTCCACCCCGCCATCAGCTGATGGAGGCTGCCTGCTTCTCCACCCCGCCATCACTAGCTGGAGGCTGGCTGCTGGAGGCTGGCTGCAGCTCCTCCACCCCGCCATCAGCTGCTGGAGGCTGGCTGCTGCTCCTGCACCCCGCCATCAGCTGCTGGAGGCTGGCTGCTGCTCCTCCACCCAACCATCAGCTGCTGGACGCTGGCTGCAGCTCCTCCACCCCACCATCAGCTGCTGGACGCTGGCTGCAGCTCCTCCACCCCGCCATCAGCTGCTGGAGGCTGCCTGCAGCTCCTGCACCCCGCCATCAGCTGCTGGAGGCTGCCTGCAGCTCCTGCACCCCGCCATCACCAGCTGGAGGCTGGCTTCTGCTCCTACACCCCGCCATCAGCTGATGGAGGCTGCCTGCTTCTCCACCCCGCCATCACTAGCTGGAGGCTGGCTGCTGGAGGCTGGCTGCAGCTCCTCCACCCCACCATCAGCTGCTGGACGCTGGCTGCAGCTCCTGCACCCCGCCATCAGCTGCTGGAGGCTGCCTGCAGCTCCTGCACCCCGCCATCACCAGCTGGAGGCTGGCTTCTGCTCCTCCACCCCGCCATCAGCTGATGGAGGCTGCCTGCTTCTCCACCCCGCCATCACTAGCTGGAGGCTGGCTGCTGGAGGCTGGCTGCAGCTCCTCCACCCCGCCATCAGCTGCTGGAGGCTGGCTGCTGCTCCTCCACCCAACCATCAGCTGCTGGACGCTGGCTGCAGCTCCTCCACCCCACCATCAGCTGCTGGACGCTGGCTGCAGCTCCTCCACCCCACCATCAGCTGCTGGACGCTGGCTGCAGCTCCTCCACCCCGCCATCACCAGCTGGAGGCTGCCTGCTGCTCCTCCACCCCGCCATCAGCTGATA